>NC_056728.1:39368875-39391375 GCF_019279795.1 Protopterus annectens | reverse complement strand
GTGTATCTGTGTGTGTGTGTGTGTGTGTGTGTGTGTGTATGTGTGTGTGTGTGTGTGTGTGTGTGTGTGTGTGTGTCTGTGTGTGTCTGTGTGTTAGGTGTTTTACTGAATTATATTAGCTGCCCAGTAATTTATGATGAATATATTATTACAATGTTCTGCTCTAAGGTTAGTGGATTTATGTTCTTAAATGAAAAAGTAATGATTAATATTATGACTTAGAAATAAATAAAATTACAATAAATATGAGCAAAAAAATGTAATATTTTAGAAATAAGGTCAGTTTAGACTAATAAGAAGATGACAACAATAATTTCTTCAGTAAAGCATCTAGAGTATATGTCAGCCTCCCTCCACCTCAGGAAATACCACCTAACATAAAACCTCCAACTATCAGTAGGCAGCAGGTCTTAAATGTACTCTAAGGCCAAGAATTCAGATTTGATGGCCCCAATAATTTCCCAGGATACCTCTTAAATTACCTGAAATATGACCTAGCAAAGCCATTGGAATCGCAATTCAACTACAGCCTCTCTACAGGCTTTAAGCCATATGAATGGAGGACTGCAATGGTCATCCTTCTGCACAAGGGCAGACCATTAATGGATCCCAGGAACAACAGGCCCATTAATCTGACTATTCTGATATAGAAAGCTGTGAAAATAATTATCATGGAAATGATTAAAAATGACATAGGAAGCATTCTGACTGGACCAAATCCAGTGTGGTTTTGTCAAAGGCAGTCAATTCGTGCCTACTGACCTGCTGGACATTAGGACATTTACCAAGGTAACAGATGAGGATAAAAATAGTACAAACTGCCTATCTTGGCCTAGTTAAGGCATTTAATATATCCCACTTGAGCAATATAAACAAACATATGGAAGTAGGCATAAATCCTTGTGTAACTCACTGGATAACCAGCTGGCTCACAGACAGGACCCAGGAACTTAGGATTGACAGACCACCTCCACAAAGAGGCTGGTCACCAGTGGGGTCCCCAGTGCTCTGTACTGGATCTGCTCTTCTTTGGCATCTATTTTTTCAGAAGTCGAAGCCAATGTTGAGGGCCTCTGGCTTACCATGTCTGTAGATGATTGAAGCTACTAGCACACATAGAAAACCCCCAGGATACTAACATTTTACAGGAAGGTCTAACACAGAGAAATGCCTGGTACCAAAGCCACTACTTAAAAACTCATTGCCAACAAATGCATACTAGTACCTTTTTGTAAGTCAGCTGCAGAGGCAAACTACTTTATTGATAAAAAACCTCTAAAAGTAGACATAGTAGGCATGGATTTGGGGACTCATGACCAATATGTGTTTAAGGTGGTAAGAAAATCATTCTGTTACTCAACTTGTAAGGGCATGGCATCTAGGTCCAGGGAAGTCATTATGCCATTGTCCTCAGCCCTCATGAGACCCATTGTTGAGTATAATGCCCCCTTCAGTATGTACTTGATCAGGCATATGTAACAACTTGAATGTCCATGGAACTTCCTCACAAAAAGAATACAGAGCATAAATACAATGTTCTATGCAGATCACCTATATATCTAGACTGCTGAGAGGCAATTGATGCCTGGCTTACAAGGCATCCTTGAATCTTGCTGTTATTGACCTTTTCCATATCTACAGAAATGAAGGGCACCAAGACTAGTAGATCTAAGGATTTAAACTCTGCTTTGTAACTTACAAAGGGCATATTGGAGGGACAGGTATGCATCTCAGAGAATCCCTTCTCTGGAATCAGCTTATGTCCATGTGATTAAGATCCTCTCCCTAACCCTATTCAAGTGCAACTCGGACCAGTGGATGGGAAATTGGAAAGTCACCCCTGGTCTGACACCTATTCTCTGACGGGCAGAGGCAGCCATTAAATCATGCCTTAACATGCACCCATTAAAACAACCTCTAAGGCACAACAACTCAAGAGATACTTTTGGGTTGCATCATAGGCTTATAAAGATCCCAGTGGTCATTATATACCTATAAACCTATGAACCTATAAACTGGAATCTATTCAAAAGTTCTTATCAAAAGGATTTATAGGCTACAGCATTTGGATTAACCTAGCAGGTATGTCTACCTCCTTGTTTCTTAACACTTTAGCATGAAGCTCAGGGGATCATTACATTTAATCATATGTCACAGACACATTTTTGAAGCATAAGAACACGCCTATAAACTGATTCACTCAACAATCTGCAATTTTTGATAAAATGTATACAATGTCATTAAATAAGTAAGTAAAAGGAATAATTAGTTTGCCCAAAGTCCCTATTTCAGCTGTAGCTTACAGCTGACAAAAATTATAAGAGTGTTATCTTTTACAGCTGGGCACTGTGCAGAAACATTTGAAGTAATATTTTTGTACTGAATATATGAAAGATATCAACTGTAGGAATATTCTGGAAAAACTTATTTCAAAGTACTAAACTAAAGATTCCAGATGATTGATATTTCATGACTTAAAATGAAAGACTAATTGATGAATTAGTTGCATGTATGTCCATACAGGGTAATTTAAAAAAAATGTGTTCAGATGAAATATGGGTAATACCACAGATTCACAGACTAAACATTTATTTTAGCCCATTTGCCAGTTCCTAAGAAAGAAAGAAAATACTGCAGTGAGTTTCTACCAGCAGGTAATCTAAGTCCTGGGTAATAGATAACTTAATGCTCAGTCTACTGTCATTGTGGAAGCTTTTTGAGTTCTACACCTGATCTTAGTTATATACAAGGAGTGGTGCCAATACAGCATGTAGGCTACATCAGGTCTGGTACATAGGCAAAATTAAGTGTCTATAAGAAATGGAAAGCAGGGGGTGGAAAGTGGAAGAGGCAATATATAAGCAGGTTAGCAAAAAGACAGCAAAGATAGTAAGGAAAGCAAAAGCTAAAGTTGAAAGGGAGTGAAAAGAAGTCACCAAAAAAGGAAGAAAGGGCTTTATTAGGTACATATCACAGCAGAAGGTAATGGTGGCACAGAACTAGCAATTCGGAGCAAAGATGAGAGGAAGATCACAAAGGTTTGAAAAAGCTGAAGTAATAAATAGATAGTAAAGAAAACCATGGATGTGGTGTCAAGCTGAGAGGTAGACAGAGCAAAATGAGAAGAATAATGGATATAGAAGGAGAACATTTGCTTCATAAGGACAAAAAGGGTCGTCTCCCAGAGTCCTTAGAAAGCTGGCCAGTGCGTGATCTGAACCCAGTAGAGACCTTCAACTGATCAATAGCTAGTACAGAAGTGCCAGAAGACTTGAAGATAACAGTTGTAGCAGCCTGGTACAAGGTAGGGTGCAACATCAATGCAGTGAGCTAAAGCCCTGTTAAAAATCCTGTGGAGAAAACTGTATTTATACAAGACAATCGTCTGCAGGGCAGCAGCCACCATAGGTTCTTGGTCAGAAGGAGCGGTCAGTCAATACTCAGTCAGTTTTCTGACTGGCTTATAGTTGAACTTGACAGCGGTGTATCGGTAGATGTAGCTTACCTGATCTTTGTTAAGGCTCTGGCTCAGTTCCACAGAGGAGGCAGATAGGAAGAATGAGACTTTGACATACAAAGGAGGCTGGTAGCAAAAATGGAGTGGCTGGGGGAAGGACCCAAAAAAGAAACTGGAAAAGTGCAGGGTTAAATGATTGGACACCTCCACACATTGTCTTGTAATTACTACAAAGAACTAAGGCTATGAGCTGCTTCCTGTAGTGCAGGATGTGATTCCTTCAGCCTCCATATGTCTGCTGTGTGACACTGATCAAGTCACTTAACCAGACAATGCACTAAGGCAATTAGGAAACTAGGACAGACATGTCGATGGCTTTCTAGACAAAATGTCTGGTAACTACCTAGGAACCTATTAAGAAAGGACTTCAATGAGAGGGAAAATTTCAAAAATCACAAAAGTAAACAGTAGAACACCATAAATTCCAACGCCCTGGATCAACAAATCTATTGTCCCACCAGGGGCTCCAATATCCTAGACCTGGTCATTACCAACATGGGAGATAGATGCTCTACACCAGTGATCACCCCCTCATTGGTCAGGTCTGACCATAAGCAAGTCACCCTTGACATCCACATCCCACCCCCACCTCCTAGTAAAGAAACCTCCTTAAAAAACTTCTCCAAAGCCAACTTCATGCTACTGAAGTTAGAAGTGACAAACTTCATGACAGCCATGCAAATGGGATCTGAAAGTTCGACTGAAGAATCCTACACTAAGGCACTGTACGAGCACGCCCACTCCTGCATGAATCTTGCCATCCCAAATAGAACCAAGATGCTCTCCTCCAAGAAAAGGAAGCCAATCTGGTGGTCCCCTGCTATAAACAAACTATACAACAGAAGGAAGAAACTGTTGCAGAAAAGAGGAAAATCCCAGGATGCAAAAAACTCCCTCACCAGCCTCAGTAAGAAGCTGAGATCCCTTATAAAATCCTCAAAAGCTTGTTACGAAAATAAAATTGCCAAATATTCCAAAGACAACCACAAGGCATTCTATAGTTATGTCAAGAATCTAAATGGCAATGCTCAGATCTGCTCTGAGTTTCAACAGAATGGGATTAAATATACTGATCACAAGGATATTGTCAATATCCTGGCAGATTGATTTAGTGCCAACTTCACCACCCTCTCACCCCCTAAAGAGCCCATCCCAATACCAAAAGATTGCCAGATTCCAGTAATCACGGCCACACAGGTAGAAACTGCACTCTCCAAAGCTAAGAATACAGCATCCATGGGACCAGATGACATCCCAGGCTGTGTACTACATGAACTACAAAATGAACTGGCACCTCACCTAAGTGTCATGTTTAATCATAGCCTCACCTCATGCTTCGTGCCCACTCCACATGGGGGGATCCACCTTGGATCCTGGGAACTACTGTCCTATCAGTCTGATGAGCCCAATCTGCAAAGGCATGGAATGCATTATCATGGAACTTAATAAACAAAGACATTGGAAACCTTCAAACACTGGAGCCCACCCAGTTTGGGTTTGTGAAGGGCTGATCTTGTCTCGTGAACCTGATAGACTTCTTTGAATCAGTCTCCAGAGCTGTGGACGAGGGTAAGGCGGTCCACACAGCCTATCTGGACCTCGCCAAAGCCTACGACACCATTCCCCACTCTGGAATCATAGATAAACTTACTAAGCTGGGCATAAATCCCTGTCACTCGATGGGTTGCCAACTGACTTATTGACAGAACCCAGACTGTAAAAGTAGCCGACTCCAAATCCAGCTCCAGACAAGTGACAAGTGGAGTACCTCAGGGTTCAGTCCTGGGACTACTCTTGTTTGGCATCTACTTCTCTGAAGTACAGGCCAACACTAAGGGACTCTGGCTAACAAAGGTTCATAGATGACTGCAAACTGGGAGCCATTATTGAATCCCCAAATGATGTGGATATTCTACAAAAGGGCCTTACAGAAACAGATGCCTGGTGCCAGAGCCATGGGCTAAAGCTTAATGCCAAGAAATGTATAGTTATCCCCTTTGGAAAAAAACATGTACCCATGAATTACCACATAGGTGGCAGTACACTAAACATTGAAAGTGTGATGAGAGACTTAGGGACACAGGTGGACAGTGGTCTCACTTTCGATAACCACATCACCACAACAGTCAGGAAATCCTTCTATGTGGCACACCTCATCACTAAGGGCTTTTCATCCAGAAAAAAGGAGGTCATTGTCCCACTGTACTCATCCCTCATTACACCCATTATAGAGTATAATGCCCTGTTTGGTATGTACCTCACAAGACATCTGCAACAGCTGGAAAGGCCACAGAAATACCTCACTAAAAGAATCACAGGCCTAAAGCAGATGCCATTGCTGACCGTCCAAACAAACTCCAGCTATACTCTGTGGCATATCGTCTACTCAGAGGTGATCTCTGCTTAACATACAAGGCCATGTCAAACCCTGAGCTGTTGGACATGATCCACTTAAAGAAATCCCAATCCCTCAGAGCCACACGCTCCAGGGATCTAAACCTTGTCATCACAATGGACAAAACATGCTGGAGGCATAGGTTCCTGACTCAGAGACTCCCCATACTCTGGAATAGACTGCCCATACATGTCAAGCAGAGAGCCTCCTTGGCCTTCTTATAAAGGAACCTTGATGATTGGATTGGAGATAGGAAATTCACCCTGGGGATCATATCAGTCACCCTGCTAGACAGGGGTCCAGAGAAGTAAATATTGTGGGAAGAAATATCCAGGAAATTGTTTTGGCTAGGCTTGTATAGGCCCTAGGGCCGAAAGCCTAGTACCAACCTATGAACCTATGAACCAACAGTGCCTGTCGTGAGTCTAGTACTTTTTAGTGTGCTTTTCTCAGGCATGTATGATGGAAAAGAAAACAGGACAAAACTTCTTGATGATGACACAACAATAGATGTAGTAGTGGAGAATGGGGGGGGGGGGGTTTCCACAATTTAAAAAGGCTAATGATGTGTTTCGAAATGTGGTAGTTGAGGTTTGAAAGAATCAAGACAAAAGCTGTGAGAAGAATCCATGAGACTGAAAGGAAGGAATACAACCAAAAGATAGAGAAGCTACAGCTGTTCTTGCTTGAGACCAGAAGAGAGAGGAGATATTATATTAGTGTACAAATCCAAGTCAGGAAGGTGTGAAGATATAATTCTGAGCAGAATGTTGAAGGAGGTGGCACAGACTGCAGACTTCAGAGACTAACTTGTTTCCTGGATCTCTAAAAGCAGCTTTTCATACTAAGCGCTGTTAACTAAAAGAATCAACTACAGGAATAGGTGGTAGAGAGAGAATCTACAGAGATATTCAAAAGGACATAGGACAGGTGAAAAAAGGATAAAGGAGAAGGTAGGGCTGGAGGGGAAATTAAAATACTAATGGAGTTAAAAGGGCAGACTAGACAGGATTATTGTCTTTTTCAGCTCTCCAACAAATGTAATGTAAAGGGCATGGCTGTTTTTGCAGAAGTTTATAAGCAGTATGTCAGGTTATTAACCCCATCCATCTAGTTGTATTTAGTACTACACAGTGGTAGGTGCAGAAAGCACCCCTCCTGCAATGTATGTGATTCTGCTGTAAAATCTGACCATCCTGTGGAGATGTAGCTCCATTTTAAATATGATCCTTCTATGTAAAAATGTTTAGTTGCATTTCTTAATATCAATGAACTTCAGAATAATTCTAGAATTAGACTTCTTCTTTTTCTTCTTCTTTCGGCTTTTCCCGGTTAGGGATCGCCACAGTGGATCACCTGTCCGCTCATGATTGGCAGTGGAGTTTTACAGTGTCGAGTTGCCAGCCCGGTGCCCAACCTTCCACAGAAGGCACACACATGCACACACTCACACCTAGGGCCAATTTAGAGTGTCACTAAACTATGAAATAGTTATTTGAGTTTTAGACGTACCCAGGTGATTGACCTGTACAACACCCTTAATTTTTAGTTCACCTGTTTTACTTAATTGTCTATAAGGTCTTAGAAGCCAAGTTTCTGTCAGCCATAACAACCATTTTCTCTAATGTCTAGAAGTCCAGCTGTACTGGGAATGATTTCACTACTCTTAAGAGGAAGTGTTCACTAAATAGCTCAACACTGGTTTTATACTCATTAATAAGTAGTCTGCTATAATTTAACAAGTGACTAAGAGGGACAAACCCTGACTGAAGGGTGTAGATTAATGATACAGTGACATCTGGATTCTATGCATTAGAATCATTGGCATATTGGTATTAGTAAACAATAAAATCCAAAGTAGTGAACCTGGGGGACTCCTATCTTTACCTGGGAAGGAAGTCACTGTTTTTATTCATGACCCAGTACAATTTGAGTGGTAGCTCTGAAATCAGACAATTGTTTAAGGTTCAAAAACCTGAACCTTTAGTCACCTTAAGAGTGAAGGGTGGTTACCAAGTTAAAAGCTTTTGAAAGCTCTAGAAGTATAGCCTTAACATAATTTTTTGTCCAGATTAGTGGATATATAGCCAGATATCCTGCCAAAAAACTTTTCCTTGCCATGGCTAACCCCGAAGGAATTGTTGAGTTGCTAGGATATTGTGTTCAAGTAATTTAAGGTAAGTAAATTGCCTTCATATATATTCATGGTACTTTTTCCATTATTGGGGCAACACTTGTAAAGAGCGCTGCATTGATGATTTCGTTGTGTGGTGGTATATACTGAGCAACTTCAGGCCTCTCTCTGATTTACCAGAAAATCAAAAGTTGGACCATGGAGGGGACGAAATTTTAAGGCGAAAATCAGGAAACCTTTAAAAGTATGTATTGCAACATACTATTAAAAAAATGTGTACACATCATCACTGCTGTTAAGCAACTGTCATGGCAGTATCAGTGAAAAAGTCCCAGTCCAAATTTAGTCAAAAAATACGAGGTTGTAATGCAATTGCGTAAAATGCTTTCTGTGCATGATGGAAATGGAACGTCTGCTCACATCAGGCTTTCCCCTGCCATAAATAAATAAAAATTCTGAGGAACCAGAAGTCATTTGAAGTTTGGATTATGGCAGTCTCAAGGGGTTCTGACAGCTTGAGACACTCTGTCCCATCTGCATGCTACTATTTTCAATTTTCTTGTCTGTCACGGAAGTGCGTCCGGGACAGCTCTTTGCCTATCTGTCAATACATGTTACAAATCAAAACAATTAAGTGCAGACTCCAGTGAGCCTCCCACAACACTCATTCAGCACCTCTTGAGGGCATCCTTGCAGCCTTGCTTCTACTGGGGTGTACTACTACACCTTCAGAAGTGAAAATAGTGTGTGTATTTACACTAAAAACAGAAAGTATGGCATATAAAGTGCGATTCTTTCAGGGAGGGGGATTACTAACATGCACAAAGGGAGAGCAAGGCTTTTATAGGTATTCTAATACAAAACCACCACTGTGAAATCATTGTGAGCACGTTTTAACATTTTTACCGCTCTTTACAAGTGTTGCCCCAATAACGGTAAAGTACCATATTCATTAACATTGCTAAAAAGTGATTTAACTAAGTATAAGGCTTTTCATTACCAAGAACAGTTACTTATATTTGACATATAGTAACAAATTATAAATATTAGGAGTGAAGGGACATTAGTAAAAGGCACTCACAATTCAGTTTATGTACTGGAGGTCACAGATACAGCAACATGTCCAGACAATAGCAGTGCAGCCTATAAGCCTATAAAGTTGATACCCTATTGATTTTGGCTGCAGCTAGACTTCCAGTACATGAAAATCATGTGCAGAAATTGTAAAAAGATGCATCCTTGCTAAATGTCTAATAACCACCTTGATCTAAATCACTTTAATGTCAAGAATGTGCACTTATATTTCATTATACTCATAGACAGACCCATACCTCTCAATTGTTCAGATTTTCGCAGAATGTCTAGATTTTCGCCTCATATTTTTTGCCTTATCCTCATAAAATTTGTTATTTTCTGACAAATCACTGAGAAATTAAGTCACTAAATAATGATATACATTTGACTTTCATATCCATCAGAAAATGCATGCCAACCCAAATCCTGTTATTCTAGGAATTTTCAAAGTTTATATGTGCAATATTTAAAGTCTGTTTGTATTTTAAGCCTCTGTTCTCTGCTCATATTTTTAAGGCTTTGTTCCTTGATTTTTCTTAGGCTTTGTCAATATTTCTTGCACTAAGAGGTCAAGAGGTATGATGGGCCAGGTGGCATGCACCAATGGCCTTCGTACACCAAAGGTCCCAAAGGACACCTACAATAATATGGGAAGGCAAGTATTCATAAGCCTGCTACAAAACCACTGCAGATTGAATTACCATAATCCTATGTTCCCTTACATAACTATGCAGCAAAAAATAGTTATAATGTTTTTCACAGCCTGGATGAAATCTGCATTGTTCCTCCTATATCAGATATGACTAGTGACTGCCATCTTCCTTCAAGCATGCTTGCCCAGGTTTTTTCCAGAGGATTGAGCAGTGCCTCCCCAAATGGTACACATCTTCTGGTCTCCTTTTATAAAGGTGAAAGTCACCACCTCAGTCTAAATGTCAGAGGTACTTCACCCTCCTTTACTGCAAAATAGAATATTTCTTGTTAGAAATGCAATCTCGGCCTTTCCAACAACTGAAGTACAACCTAAGGAGGCTTTGACTTGTCTTCCTGAGGTGCTGAAGATTTGCCAGAATTTTTTTGAGGCTACCTGCTGAACCCATCTGCTGAACCTGGTGAGTACTCCATAAACACTGCCCAAAAGTTTGTTATGTTCAGCATAACAGCTTCTCTCACATACGGTACTCACCAGCAAATATTTATTTTATCACCCTGGCAAGCACTAATTCCTGAGATATAGTCTATGAGTATTCAGTGCAATTGGCCTCATTCAGAATACAAATTAAGTATTTTATATATATATATATATATATATATATATATATATATATATATATATATATATATATATATATATATATGCACAGAAGCCTCCACCAGATATTGAAATAGAACTTCACTGAGTCTCCTAGATTTAGATAGCTTGGCTCCCCAAATCAATCCCTGTCATGCTTGCGACTCATATGACATTTCATCTGATCTTAATTTTTCATTTTGCAGTTGGTGAGCTCACAAGATGGCTTAAAGTAGTCAGAGTTTAACCTGACCAAATTATACTGAAGGCACAATCAACAAGTGTTTGTTGTTGATCACCCCTAGGTATGTTTCCAGGGGTGGAAATTGGTAATCGTAGTCCTGACAGGGTTATCACAGACTGATTTTTTTCTGTCATAAGCATGTGTTGCTCAATTATCATATGTAGCAGATATCTGTAGATTGGATTTTCATATACTGAAAATCTGGTGCCTCTAGTACTATGCATGTCTTGTCTCATGTTATTCTGACTACATGATGACTGCAGATATTGGGATTTCAGAGTAAGTATGAAACACAGCATATCAAATAAACAGCTGTAATCATTTCTCTTGATTAGTTTGCTGTATGGCTGGTAAATTTCTTTTCCTTTTTAATCCAAAAAGACAAATATGTCCATCCCCTTCACAACTCCAAAAGAGTCTGCACTTAAAACAAAACAGAAAGTTGCATACCCATCCAAAAAACAGAGGAATGCAGGAAAGCATGGTATTAAGTGCATAACCTAAACACAGTAACAGCTTTATTCTACTTTGGTCCTTCCTCCCATCTAACAAAGTGCAAGAGGGCAACATATTTCAACAGAAGAAGATGCAGTGTTACAGTGGGGAGGTGGTGTAATTTGAAGGGTAAGAAGATGCCTCAGAGGTGATGTGAGGAAGGGATTCTTTCCAAAGAACAGGGTTTACACATTAGTGTAAAAACTGCCCTAAGGAAATGGCGGAATCTAAAATATTAAAAAAAAAAAAAAACAAGAACACACATGACTCACTTAAAAAAGCTGACCTTGCAGAAGAAATAAACAGGCAGGCAAAATGGGACTTACAGTTTTTATCTGCAATGAAATTCTAAGTTTCCATGAATGAAATCTAGTTGTCAGGCCAACATTATAGTAAATGGGTACAAACAGACTAAACAGTCAACCTTAGTATACGGCTTGACTTTATTAATTACTCATTTGTTATCTGGATAACTGAACTGGCTCAATGGGAAGTTTTTCACAGTCATGACACTAAGCACAAGGATAAGGATAAATGGAATATTTAAGGTGACAGAATAATCAATACAACCAATTTTAGAATGACACAGGAGATTGGTGTACTCGCTGACAGCCAAAAGAGGTACTAGAAGAACATGCCATGTTCCCATTGACAATAACTTGAGTTTAGGACTGACCCTCAGTCCCATAAATATAGAAAGCAGAAACTTCAAACACACTGAGCTGCAATGTAATCCTTAACAGATAGTAGCTGTCAAACAGTGACAAGTAAAACATGTAAGAGATGTTCACAGGATTGTTGTTTGTAACATTGACAAAGTTTTCTCAAATCCATTCTGAGCATATGACAAAAACTTCATTCACAGTCAAATAATTAACAAATGAATAAAATAATTTGCTGAGTTACTTGTACATCGCCGCATCTAGTATTTACTAGTTAGTGACCACATGCTGTATGTGTTAGAAGGTAGTTTTTTTATAACAGTTTCAGTGGCTTATCAGGCAGAATACTCCCCTTCAAAGTTGACCGAAATGGTTAGAAAAACTGTAGGTGCTCTCCCACACCTGGTGTTTAGGATTCATGTGCACTACTTACATAAGTACAGCATAAGGGAATGTTATACTCCTGAGGTGCCAAGATTTGGATGAGATTCTACAGTGACACCCCTTCTGCAAAAGACTACATGATACTTACTGGAAAAAGAATTGGAGAAATTATTATAGTTCTATTACAAATGGTAGTTAAATATGAAATACTTACAGCCTCGCCTCGAGGCCCAGGAGAGCCAGCTTGTCCTTTTTCTCCAGTCTCTCCAGGTTCACCCTGAAAAAAAAACACATTTTAATAAAGAGTTATTGGTTATTTAGTATACAGAATAAAAAAAAAACATTTAATCATGCATTCTCATGTCTCACAGCTCAAGATTAAACATACATGTCATAGTTTTTGAAACTAATAACTTAAACATATTGCAGAATCATAACGTGCTCTACTACAGACTGCACTTAATTTGACAAATAAAGCATGCACTTTAGTTAAAATGTATGTGGCACCTTTCAGAAATGTTTCCACATCCAAAGTTTCCTTTTTCATTAAAGCAACTTTGTTGTTGTTGGAGAACGTCTGACAAATAATAGCAAACTAGTCACTCTCAGGTGGGAATCTGTTATTTACTGTTAACTATTCAAAAAGACTTTGCCAGTAGAGCTGTTTGTTTATTGGACTTTGTTTCTTTTATGTATTTGCAAAAAGTGGAAACAATGAAATTAAGAGGAACTTTATTTTTATGAAATTAATTTCAAGTGTAAGCAACAGCTAATTAGGTATTGACTGTGTAGTTAGTAATTGCATTTCATTTGTAGTAGGCTTTCTTTATCAGTATGTGAATGCCTTTGCTAGTGCACAGTGAGAACTGACAGCCCTTGGATTACAGCAGTAGAAACATTCAAAAAATACATC
Organism: Protopterus annectens; assembly: GCF_019279795.1. Taxonomy (NCBI): domain Eukaryota; kingdom Metazoa; phylum Chordata; order Ceratodontiformes; family Protopteridae; genus Protopterus; species Protopterus annectens. The sequence goes on along the minus strand of NC_056728.1, from coordinate 39,378,266 downwards.
TATGTTTAGAAAGTAAGCCATTAACTTTCATGGTAGGAAGCCTGTTACTGTAAGCTAGCCTGGTATCTCATGTTTTTAAATACCCCAATGCCTAAATCATTTATCGGTTCCCCCCATTTCCTTAGTTAGGTGTCGACCTGGGAAATAAATGTAATGGTGTTGCATCTTGTGACACTGAGTGACGATAAGTAAGATGCAGTAAGGAAAACTGCATCACTTCATAGTTTAACATTTTCTTCAACAGAATATCCCCTTGAATGCAGCAACTCCAGCAAAAATATCATGCTAGGAAAAAAAAATGCTATGCATTTTATTATAAAATGCAACAACTTCTACAAAGAATCACTTCCTGATTTTCTGCCTGAATGACAACCTCTAGTGGCCTTTTTCCATTGGTCTGAGTGTTTAGAGGTTGTGCTGTCAGCTCTGTATGATTGAAGTTTGACAGTCACTACCCCAAGATAAATAAATGCTACTTAAGTGTTTGGACATTACCCTTTTGCTCATCTCATACATTCTAGATCAGTCTTAAATTACCCATCATTAACCTGGAATATAAATAATCTTTCAGTTCTTGTTATTCATGTTAGCTTAAAAATGTTACTGTAGTTTTAAAAGCATCCCTTCCAGTTTGTTCATATTATCTTATGTTTCAATATACTTTTCCTCAATATAAATATCTTCAATACTCTGCATTGCCTCTCCCAGAATGACTGTATTCTTTTTAACTGTAGTCTAAAGTGATAAATTCCTTCATTAGCTGTTTCATTCCTGTTACATAAGTGCAATACCCACACCCATCTGTCAGGAAATAGCCACATCAAAAATATGCTATATTTTCAGGAACATAATTTTCAGTGCTTCTAGTTGTGGGTCGTTAATAAAGCAGTACAAGGGACAGTTTATATATATATATATATATATATATATATATATATATATATATATATATATATATATATATATATATATATATATCTATACGGGATCCATACTTATGCACAAATGGCAATTTCTCCCAAAGTGAAACTGCCAATCACACATTCGTGAAAATACTTTTCACCAAAAAAGCACTTTCGCGAAAGTATGATAAAAAAATTGGGGAAATCAATGGGGAATGGCTGTTGCTGAGATCAGAGTACAATGGGGATAAGAGAATATTCCCTTTTCCCCACTGTAGTGCAATCTCAGAGTGAGAATATAAAAGTAGGTGGGTGTGCAGGGGGGCTTGCACCCCTGTGTAAATGTTAGTTCTGTGCTTTTTGTTTTTTATTTATTTTTGTTAATGTTAAGGACTTTAGCAAAAGCGCTTCTTCAGACAACAATTAAGATACTTTTTTAAGCAAATGTCTTCAGTTTTAAAAAATGTGATGTTATCTGGTGCACTGATTATGATCTACCATGCAAAGTATATCTTCAGGAAAGGGAACACTAACCTTTGTTCAAGCTACAGTAAGAGAAGTAAGAACTTTATAGGAAAATAATGGTGTTTATTTAAACTGGCAGTGAAATCCACTCTACAATTCTCTACCTCTCTTAATTAGCAACATGATAAAAAAAGAATAGGTTTGACATCTTCAAATGTCTCCTCCTCCTCATCCCTCCGTGGCAGGGACTACTAAATTATACTTACACATTTATTAAAAATGAAGTATTATTTCTATTGTTTATGGTAATTTGTTAGATTGTATTCATTGTGGTTTGTGCTGCAACTCCGACTTCATTTAAATGAGCTAGATACTATCCCTTTTACTATATCCTGGTTCCAGTCTGTTTGTATTAACTGAGAAATTATTTTACTTATATTCACATCTAGTGTACTGGTTTTCTGTATTAAGCAGAGTTCCACTGTGGTTTGTAAAACTTACTGAATGTTTCACTCAATTGATTTTTGTGGAACATATTTTTGTGCATCACCTTTGAAAAGAAAGTTGTACAGCTCTACCAGGAAATAAAGATTTTGATTAAAAAATAAATAATATTATTTTGTAGTATAACAGTTTGGATAATAAAATATTATCAATGGAGAGTTTTTTTTTTTGAGAAAACAGAAATTTAATATTATTAATATATTTTAGGACAAACTATAATAGGGAAATGTAATGATTATATGACAGTCTTAAATAAAATTAATTGTAGCTATAACTAAACTATATAGTTATAGAACAACAAATATTAAAGGGGGTATAACAAATAAAAAGGGTTTATTTGTGTTTCATACTCTCACCTTAATAATAATAATAATAATAATAATAATAATAATAATAATTGTAATAAGGATTATTTGAACTTTTAGGAAACTAGTGATTTACATAAATTAATTGAGAAAGCCAACATAATTCTACTCTTAAAATCCATATGTTCTACTTCTTCTAGCCTATACTGAGAAATGTTTATGTGGAAGCATATTCATTGAATATACATAACTCTTCATAAATTAACTAAGTTTAATAAAACAAATAAGTCAATCTGCGGAAGATGTAATAAAAAAAATCAAAGCAGATTAGGTGCACATTTCTTAGACTGTGAAAAAATTAAGTATATACTGGAATGGCATCACTGATTTGTTTAAGTTTTATGGTCAGATGTATGTATTTTAAGATGAGAACTATATTAATGAATGTTCCTGTTCCTAAATAAATTAATCATTAATTATTCTCTTTATTTTGAAGTATTTTAGCTGCAGCAAGAAAACAGATTATCAAAAAAAATGAAAATCAGATGTGTTATTCTTATTCAAAGAATTTTTAGTTCTTGCTACTATTTTATGTAAAACTGAAACTGATTTGTTAAAATTAAGATATATTAATAACAGTACAAATAATCACTGGAGAATGTACAATAGGAGCATTTCTAGAGTTTTTTGTCTTCTGTATTATTAATACATTGCTGAAGTTGGTTAACTGAAATATATTTTTATTTCTCTGTAAATATTGTGACTATGTTGAAAAATTAATAAAATATACTAAAACAAAGAAATAAAAAAAATGGAAACTGATTCAGTGAAAAAGCACAAACTGAATGCAGCAGTCTTTTAATCATATGTTTCATACAATAAATGCAAAATGTGTTTTGCTTTTAAAAAAAAATGGATCATGCATATAAATTATGACACCTGTTGTTTGTACATTATGACCATGCAGCCTAAAATCAAACACTAAACAATGATGGCAAAGATGTATTTTATTCCAAACAAGTCATTTTATTACAACTTATTCTTTTTTTTCTACATATTATTGGTGATTTTCTATTTAACACCTTTGTTTAATTATCACTTAAAGCAATGGCAGACATAACCAAGACATACATTTATACAAAAGAAGACAAACCATGTTAACATATCCACAGTTAAAAACATTATACAACACATATATATTCTTTTATACCACTATCAACAATCTAGCATTACATAAACTGGTCAATTCCTGTCTTCCCTTAAACCTAACTCCTTCTCCAAAACATTATTATGCATGTACTATTCCCACAAATGTCTTTTTATCTCTGTTTCAATATTCACTACTTCAAATGCAGCTGGTTTAGATTTTGGTTTCCTTTTTCTAGTAATTGCCTTTTGGCAGCCATTAGAATTATGGTATAAAAATACCATTGCAAACACTTCCAGGTAAAAATCCTAAATCTTCCAGACTTTGTTGCATATTTGGGAACCATGCATATGTACTTCCAAAGTTTCCTTGTGAATTGCTTATCCAGTCTCTTTTCCCAATCATTTCTAACCACCTCTGATTAATTCTTATAATTATTGGGCAATATTTTATATGGCCCATTAACTACTCCTTTTTAACAGCAACTTCTGTTCTAGTTTCAACTAAAAATGCTACCAGAGAAGATCTTTTACTTAGGATTTCCCTCTCTCTTTCTCTTTGTCTATATTCTAATATCAATCCCTGATAGTGAAGGCATTCTTTAGCCTGCAATCCAAATGCCTTATTGACCTCTTTCCATTCTATTACCTTTCCCTGTCTAGTTATTTGCTCCCAATACATGGGTTCTTTTGTCAGTTTTCTCCATAAATTCCAGCCCCTTCTTGTACTTTCTATACCATTAATTGTAGTCATCCCTATTGAAAGAATCTCCTTTTTCCATTCTTGTGTTAGCTTTTTTCTTAGAATAGTTTCTGCTACTATAAAAATATAATATTCTGTACTAGTGTTATTTTTTTAAGGATCTACATCCAAAATGCCACTCTCTCCTTATTTCTTGAATTTACCCTGCTTCAACATCCCTTTCCAAAGTGAATTATAGTTTTCAGATTGTGTCATGTATATGAGCCTTAACTGTGCATCTCTAAAATATCCATTTAACCAGGTAATCCTAAACCACATTGTTTTACTGGAAGGATCAACTTATCTCATTTGACCATTGCTCTCTTCTCCTCCCAGACAAAGTCCTTCAACTCTTTATCAATTACTGTCTACAACTTATCCTCTGGTTAACAAAAATATGCCTGAACTATATATTAATCTAAAGGGATTAAACCCATTTTTACTGCTTGCAACTTACTGTCCATATCTATAAACAAGATCTTTTAGTCTCTTTCCACATATCCTTATCTGCTGTAACAGAATCCTTTTTAACCCATACCCCTAAATACGTCATTTAATCATTTCCCCATAAATATGGGTATTACTAAACTAATTCAAATGCTGATACATAGTTAACAGCTATAGTCTTTGTTTTCATTAATTTTATATCCCAAAAGACTTGAAACTGTCTCAGAATGTTCCACAACACTGAAATGCCCTTTTCTGGTTTTATCAGGTACAAAATAATATTGAATGCAAATAAAGCTAACTTTTCTTGATTACCACACAATAATATCCTTCATTTTCTCAGTTCCTTATTTTCTTTACCAGTGGCTCTAAATATAACACAAATAACAGAGGGAAAAGAAAACATTCCTTCCTGGTTCTTCTGTTCTGACTCAACTTATCAGAGAGAAACTTTCCCACTTTAATTTTTGCCTATGATCCCTAATATATCCTCTTAAATAACCTTATTATGGGATCACAGAATGCAAATGCTTTCACTGCTCTACTCATAAAATCCCATCTCACCCTGTCAAATGCTTTCTCTGCAAAAAGACCCACAAACACCAGCGGCATTTCCTTCATTCTGCTTCCCTCTAGATCATCATTGTTCTATTAATGTGGTAAAATGTTTGCCTCCCCTCCACAAAACCACAATGATATAAATCTATCAATTTTGGCAACACTTTTGCCATTGTTTTAGCTATTATACACAAACACATTATAACCATGATTTAAAATTGAAATTGGCCCGTATGAAGCTGGGTTTGTTTGGTCTTTAATGTCTTTAGGTATTACAGCCACCAAAGCTTTCTTCTAGGATGTTGGTACTTTCCTTCTTTTTTAAAATATTGTTAAACAAAATCTTCCAGATCTTTATCACCTTCTTCCCTCCTAGCTTCCAGACTTCCGCAGGAATACCATCTATTCCTCGAGACTTTCCTATAGATTGATTATACATCACCATTTTTATCACATATCCTCCTAACTTAACTGTTAACTGTGGAGTCTCATCTACCTGTAACCTCAGCATACCCAAGTCTTCCATAAATATTTCAATTTATACTTTTTCTTGATTTTCACATTCCTTCACGTTATATAAATCTTCATAAAATGTCTGAAATATCTCTAATACCTCTACATGATTTATGTTTATTTTTCTTGTTATGGGCTCCCTAAGTTTGTCAACAACCCCCTCTACTTTCTGTTGCTTAGAACATTGTGTTAAAAAGTTTTTGTGCTCTGGAGTTATTTGAAAAACAGTTGCTTAACAACAATCTTTCTAAACTCATGCATGATATCCAGATACTCCCTTATATTTTCTCACTCTACAATTATACCTCTATTTGTTCTGTGAAATCCCCCTTATTCTGCAATACTTTAACCTTTACCAGCTCCTATGAATAATTGTGTTACTTTTTAACCATACATATTTTTTCTTTTATTTCTACCCCATTTTTAAACTCCACTTTCATTTTATCTCACACACTGGCTATAACATTTAAATAAATTTCTATATTCCCTAAAGATTCTCAACTTCCATTACCCATTCCTTAAATTCTAATTTATTTTTAACAGGTAAGTGGATGGAGAAGTGCCTGCATCTCATTTCTACTTCATTACCCTACATTCTTTTATCCTAGTTGTTATTGGTGCTTGATGTGAAATTATTACTGGATGTATGTCGAAGCTTTCAATTAAATGCACATGTTCCTGTGAAATATAATTCTGTGTAATTTAGTCCAGTTATTGTACCTTGGTAATAATATGTAAATTCTCTAAGAGTTCCTACTACTGAGTTTATGTCTTCCACACCACACATTTTCATAAATTTCTTCAGAAATATGCTCTCTTTTGATACATTTTCCTTTCTAGGTCACCCAATACATCCTCAACATTGCAAATCAAGTTCCAGTCCCCACCTATAAGTAATATTCCCTGCTGAAACCTGAGTACTTCTCCCCAATTTTTTTTAATCTCCATAATAGCAGTTTTAGGTGGAATATAAATATATCCCAGCAAAATCTTCTACCCTTGCCAGTAGCCCAAACTACAACAAATCTGCTATTACTGTCTTTTTTTGTCTTCTATCACTATTGGAGCTTTTTTGACAATTATAAGTACTCTCCTTTTTCATTGTTAGTAATGTTCTACTGAATACCCATCTAGAAAACCTTTCTTTATCAAATTCACATGCTAGTTCTTTCCAAATGATTATCCCGTAGCACTGCTTTTGCACTCTGCCATTCACATTCCAAAACAATATGTTTAGTGTAAACATTATGATAAGAAGTTACTGTTCCCACCTAATATGACAGCCTTTTTTAAATATATATATCCAATGTTTTTGTTACATGTACCCACTAACATTTAGCAGGTTTAGCCCTCCTGATAGGAACAACCATACTAAATCAAGAGTTGCCCACACAGAGATTAACTAACCTAAAATTAAAGTTATCCATGCTAAAATGCATGTTTCAGCCTATGCTCCTACTCAACACTAATTGCTGTCTGTTTTTATCTTATCTTTATTCCACTTCCAGATGTGAAAAGCAGCTTATATGCTTTTGGAAAACATTACCTTTTAGCTTTAAGAAAAAAAAAGTGCACTGGCTATTTTTAAATACAACTAAATTACACATTGTTCTAGTGAACACAGATATTTAGTTATCCAAAATCTGTTATCTCTTATTCACTTCCAATAATTTCAAACTGTATTTCTTACTGAGCTGCTTGTCAATGCACCTTTTAATTTTATGTTTCTCTCAGTAAACAATGTCTGGACACAATGTCTGGACACCTTGATTTATTGCCTACACCTTTAGTCGTCTTGCTTTCATGTGAACATAACATAATGTACTTCTCTATTAACACTGAACATTCTGCAAAAGGCAAACTATTTATAACGGTGTGTTCTCTCATTAAAAAAACACTTTCTTAAACAAAAAACTTGTCATTAAATTTAGCCAACCAGACATTCAGCTATATAAAAGTAAAAGAAAACATTTCAACTTTCCATGCAGTATATTATATTCTGTTCACTTTTATACCCCATCCCTCACCCCAACAACCAAGGATTATAGCTTCTGTCCAGTCTTTTTTTTCTCTTTTTACATTTTAATGCCTACATTTCTTAAAACTAAAACGTAATTATTTACTTTATCATCTTCATCACAGACAACATGAAATGCTTTATTATACAACATGCAATTTATATCATGAAATGCTTTATTCAAATATTGTTAAAAATTGTTGCACTTAAAGTTACTTTTTTTTCTTAGTGTCCTTCCAAACATAAATGACATCAAGTGGGGCATATGCCTGTCAGTCCTCCCACCAGTTTAACAAACTCAGAAAAAATTCAGTCTTTCTCAGCATCTTTTTCTTATAAAGCCATATTTTACAAATGTGATTGATGTTATATAGTCTCACATTTATTCACTAATTTCAGTGTTGATGTTCTTCTTGTTCAGCTCCATCCCCCATCTCCAGACTCTGGTTCAAGTCCAGGATTCTCTACTCAACTACTGTGTTTTTTTCTGTCTCTCAGGCATTTTTCTTTCGAATATTAAAAAAGGTTTCACTGGCAAAGTATCTCTCTCTATTAGCTTTATTATCAAACTAATGAGAAGCAGGGCCCTATTTTGTCTGATGGCTCACTTTTTGTTAGACAAATTTTGGTATTTCCTCTTTTGCCTTTTCTGCATGAAAAATAACTTTTATCCTCAAGAAAAAAAATATTCTGAAGACAGCTGGATACAGCAGCTTTAACTGCACCTGCCTCTTGACATTCCATGATTGCTGGGATAAATTTGCTTTTGTTCTGCCTGGTGTATAGTAAATAATAATTTCCCTCAACCTATCTCCAATCTTTAATATTTTGCCTTCTGCTATAGTTTCGTCAGGATCAACTTTTTTTGCTGACATGATCTTAGCTGCTTTCTCAAGGCCAGGTTTGGAGCATACACATGATGTGCTCTTTTGATTAACAAATCCCGCTGTGAATAACAGTCCAGTTACTTATTTGTGCTTTCATAAAATGAATACAGTCGGTTCCTTCAAGTAGCTCTGGTACCGCAGAAAATTTCAGGTTTTCTCTGCATGCTGTGTTCTCTACCTCTACCATTTATTGAAACCACTCTTCTTGAGCAGTCTCATACACAGCCACCCTTTTCTTCATTTTGACCTCTGATATTTGCACTTTTATTATTTCATTTAAATAGCTTTTTAAAACTTCTTCCATTTCCCAGCCTTTTGTTATTTGAGTTGATATACTCCTTCAATGTTTCATATATTTTAATCAGCTTTAAACACATATGACTTATTTTTTCCTCTAAATTTACAAGAAGCCATCCTTTTTTCCAAAGCTGGAGCTTGAAGTATTTTTTGTTGAATAACTGCAGGATTCTTTCCAGTCAGTGTTTTCTCTTTACCTTTCCTACTTGATTTTCTTTCAAGATCTCTTACGTTTTTTTTTTTTCTTTGATGACATCCAGTGTACTTATTATCCAGTAACTGAATTTTACTAAAACAGGAAAAAATACTGCTGCTTATCTATCAGTTTCTTTTTTTTTCATTCTGGGAAAGCTGAAATTCTGTTATCACTAGGCGGCCATCCTGCAAAGCCTTTTTTGTAGTTATTTTATGAAAAAATGCTTGTCTCTGTTGAAGAATACCATAAATCATGTTTTATTATTTAGCATTGTGAACTAAACTGAAGAATGTTCTTATTTGTTGTGAATGCAGAGAGAGAGAGAATATTCTAACAGTAAAGTAATTTTATTGTTGCAAAGAGTAAAAAGTGAGACTATTCGGGCAACACAGCTGTGCTACTACCTATTAAA
>NC_056728.1:39331375-39366375 GCF_019279795.1 Protopterus annectens | reverse complement strand
TTTTTTTGAATATTTTATGTCTTACAAACAAAACTTACAAAAATGATCTTAGTCAAAGTAGTTACCTAATGTGGGCAATATATTTAAAGAACTTGTCCTGCACCATTTGAAGATACTTTTATTCAAATTTCTGAACATTTTTTTCCCATTATAACATGAACATTTTGGAAATATAGTAATAGTGTGCAAACTTTCCAAGTGTTTTTATACAACAAACCACCAAAGAGATATAAAAATAGGTACCCAAAAGCTGGGTGCTGTGCAGACAATGTATACACAACATTGTGGTAATCATTTTTCATATAAATAATGGGATGTTATGGAGATTTTATTAATGTACTGTGTATACCACACTTTAACTATGGTGTGCCTTCAGTATGCATCCTCCACAATAAAGATTAAGGTGACCTCTCCAATGAACAATCCTTCTGGATGTAGGCAATCTCAATAGGAAATGGTTAAAGTTTTCAAAAGCCCCCTTCCCCTGTTTATAAGAACAAGATTACTGAAACAGTTTTTTAAATCATGTGACATAGGAGATTAAAAAAAAAGGATGCCATTTCTCACAGTGAGATTCATGACTACTATTACAGATGAGTTTTGTTTTAAATGAATTACTCACACATAACCATGGTTTACTCATGATCTAAGTAATTCTAAAGTACTAGTCAACCACTTGTGTACATACCATTTAGGGCCACTATTATAATAAAATGAAATCACAGTTTAATAAAGGTTACATAACTTGTATTTTTTTGTTTTCTTTTTCTTCCCCCCCCCCCACCGATTTGCACCCGTCCATCACTGGGCCTACCTGCTCATCCTTACTCTCCTGAATGGGCTGGGCCCAGAGTGGATCTTAATGGTATCCTAGGGGTGGTGGAAGCAACTGATTCTGCTGCTGAGGGGGGGTATTATGACTTTTCCTTACATCCCCATCCCTCCCCATCCCTGCATTCATCAACAACATCTGAGATCTAATCACCTCTGTAGACCACATTTCCCCTCACATATCATCATTGAAGAGAGTCATCCCTCCCACTTGGACACACACATCCCTCCCTGACAGAACCACAGACGCCCAGGCTGCTAATCCAACTCCAGTCACATAGGCCATAGTTAGGCCTTTATCCATCAGTGCCACAATGCTAGCTTATAAGTTGCAAGTTTATGGAGAGATTCAAGAAATCATTTGTTTAACAAAATTGGTGAAGTAATAATTGGTGTACATTTTCTGGAAGTTTTAAAGACATCTGTTAAAAAAACCTGCGCTTAAATCACAATTACTTGCTGAAGCTGTAATATGATTATGCTTTCTAACTTGCTTCTCTGTAGAGTGGTTTATTTTTTTTCTGTGCTAATGTAGCAGCAAAAAAAAAAGACAGGTATTATGTTACCAGTCAGAGATCACACATATTCTGTGGTACAGCAAAATCAGAGTTACAGTAATAAAGAAAAGGGGTTGTTGAAGCGCAGTACACCCAACATGGGTGTGTAGGGGTACTTACAACCTGCAAAAATGTTTCTAATCATAGTTTTTTGTAAAATGAGCAGCTTAGCATGCATTTTGTGAATAGGTAAATTCCAGCTGCCGTATATGAGATATAACGAGCAGGCAATTGTGATATGGGGTTCTGAGGAAGACAGTATATGAAGGAAATCCTTTATGAACAAACTCAAAGGTAAAGATCCATGAAAAATTCACAAATACATTAAAAAGACAAGCTGCAGTTCTTATGACTGGTAGGAAAATACACTGATAATTCTGTAGTATCTGATGCCTACTGAGCAGATATGAAATTGAGCTGACTAGAGATGAGCAAAGTACTCATACCAATGTCATTTCTATATGCTCTGTGGTCTACCAGATTCAGATTTCTGAATCACTGCCACACACATTGTAATATCAACCCATACTCAGACTTGAAATAATTCAACATCTAGTGTCCCAAAAGCTTTTGAAAATAAAATGCAATAGAAATGAAAACAGAGATTTAAAAGTACGAAGCAAAATTGATATAGCCTATCCACTGGAATTCAAACAAAGCAAATCATACTCCTTCTAAAATAAATAAATATTTATGACCACTGTAGTCTTGTTACATTAAGATCAAATATTAATGATAAAAAATTCTTACCCTTGGTCCTTTAATTCCAGCATTTCCTCGGATACCTGGACTGCCATCAGCTCCTGGTGATCCCTTCAAATAATTATAAAAAAGAAATCAGTGTTTTAATATTTTCTTTCCAATAATACTGTAGCAGCAGTTACAATTACAGCATTTATTTAATTAAAGGTTGCTATATTATGATCTCACCACATAACGTAATCCTAAAGCTATGCTGCTGCATTTTTACATTAACTTACAAATGTGCTGGCAATACTTTGATTTCTTGCTACTCTTCTCTATGTATACATATATATGTATATGCGCATGTGCGTACGCACACACACACACACACACACATATATATATATATACATATATATATATATATATATATATATATATATATAGATCTAGGATGTTTGCTTGAGTGTCCAAATCCATAATAACTGAACACACTTTAACAAAAGCGCTTTTATCGAAAAAGCACTTTCGTTAAAGCGTGTTACAAAAAAAAATAAAACACTACATTTTCATTTTAGCAGGGGGGCGAACTCCCCTACTTTAATATTCTCCCTCCAAGACAGCACAACAGTGGGGAAAAGGGAAATTTCCCTTACCTACACCATAGTACAGCCTCAGCAACAGGCATACTTACACGAAAATGCTTCTTCGGTGAAAAGCACTTTCGTGTAAGTCTGCCCAGCCGTTTGGGTTTCGGTCATTTGCTCACTTGAGCAAATGTCCTAGATCCATACACACACACACACACACACACACACACACACACACACACACACACACACACACACACACACACACACACACACACACACACAAACACACACACACACACACACATATATATCTATAAATATCTATACATTATATATATATATATATATATATATATATATACATTTTATATATATATATATATATATATATATATATATATATATATACATAAATATATATATATATATATATATATATATATATATATATATATATATATATATATATATAAACACACACACATACATAATGCATACATATATACATGCCTATATATATATATATATATATATATATATATATATATATATATATATATATTTATATATATATATATATATATATATATATATATATATATATATTTATGTGTATATATTTATGTGTATATATTTGTGTGTGTGTGTGTGTGTGTGTGTGTGTGTGTAAATATATATATATATATATATATATATATATATATATATATATATATATATATATATATATATATATGGGTCTACTATGGTTCATTGAAAACTCACTTGACTGACAATGACATTACTAGGACCACTTCACTGAAAGCTCACTTCACTGAAAACTCACTTGATTGAAACTCATTTTGGTGAAATTTATAAATGGCCTTTTTCCCACTATAGTGCGACCCTGGAGTTAGTATATAAAGTAAGGGGGGCGTGGGGGGCACAGCCCCCCACATTGGGTGGTGTGGCGGGTGAAGCCCCCTGCCTAACTTGGTTATATATTCTCTTTGGAAACAGTTATTTATTGCACTTGTTTCACTGTGTATAGTTTAAAATGTTTATAATATGTGGGGGACTGTGCCCCCCAAACCCCCCTTACTTTATATACCAACTCCAGGGTCGCATTACAGTGGGAAAAAGGCCATTTATACCTTTCAACGAAATGAGTTTCAAAGAAATGAGTTTTCAGTGAAGTGAGCTTTCAGTGAAGTAGTCCTAGTAAATTGTCAAGTGAGTTTTCAATCAACCGTATGTGGACTCTATCTGAAGTTCAATAAACTGCATTTTCCATGGGTAGAAGTAGACCAGTATATTATATAAAGATAAAGGGTAGTTTTTTTGTGTGAATAACATGGATAAAAAGTTGCATTCTTTCTCATAAACAGCATTGTTACTGGTTAATCTAGACATGTTTTTGTTATTCACACAAAAAAACTACCGTTTATCTTTAATAAACTCAGTTAGAACTCAGATCACGAATGACAGACCCACTACTTTCAAGCCAATTGTTACACATGGTTTTACACAAACCCGTACTACACACAAAGGTTTTAAAGATTCCACACACACTCTTAGTTTTACTCTACCTATGTGTAGGGATTTAAGTGAACTCATGCTTGTTTTACTTAACAATTGGAAAATTTTACTTTGTGACCCAAACATTAGAACCAGTTTAGGCTCTGAACCTATGTTTTTGTATAAAAGGACTAAGACCCTGAAATCTTTCTTTGAAAACAATGACAATCAATTTAATTTAACAACTGTACTTAATATGGCTAAACCTAAAGGAATGCACAAATGTGGGAAATGCGTATGTTGTAAATACATTCTTAAGGTCGATGCCTACACTTTTCCACATTGCAATGTTACAGTATCCTTCAACAAAAGGTTTGATTGTAATTCTACTATGGTTGTGTATTGCGCAGTCTGTTCCACGTGTTCTAATTTTTATATTGGTAAAACTGTCAAGAGATTAAGTGACAGAATAAAGGAGCACTGTGGTGCCATTAGGAACAATGACCATTTTAATGCTCTGAGTAAACACAGTGCATTGTGCAATGGGTTCAGGTCTTTTAAGTTTATAGTACTAGAGAAAATTGAAGTTTTCTTTGGGGATGCTGACTGTAAATTACAGCTACAAGAATTAAAATGGCAGAATTTCTTCCAGGGTTAAATGAGTCTCTTAATTTAAGATGTGCCCTCAACTGGTTTCAATACGGATGAATATTTCCTATAGGGGGGCCCCTTACTGTTTTATGTAAATGTATTTTTACAATGGTATACATAGGATCCATTTTATGTAAATACATGCAGAGGGTCTTGGTGTTCATCTAAACAGCTCTCTTGCCATAGCATTTTCTTTACAGCACAACATTAAGCATATGTATTAATGTACAGTTTGTTGTTTACTACTACTGGTTCACTTGTTTATATGTAAATATTCATGAGCTTAGTTTTGTTTTACATGCCTTGTCCGTTGACATTTGATCCATTCTGAAGAGGTTCCGATACTGAATAAAAGGAACGAAAGCTAAAGGAATCACTGTGGGTTGCATTTTTCCGTCTTTCATATTTTTTACTTTTATTTTGCCATCAGAAGTTTCAAATGCATATATATATATATATATATATATATATATATATATATATATATATATATATATATATATATATATATATATATGTGTGTGTGTATATCTACACACACACACACACACACACACAAAAATATAGGGTTCCTATTATATAATCAAAGACACCATCCTTTGAATGCGTCTTGATCAAACTTGAAAGCACGAAACAGCAAAATAGTGAAGCAGATTATAAGGGATTTCTTTCCCTGAAAAATAAATCGCTTGGCTGCCCCCATTACTTTGCCGTTTTCATCACTGTAGTGCGATCTCGGAGTTGGTATATTTAAGAAGAGGAGGTTTGGGGACCACTTTATGAATTGTTTTGAAGTTTATTTTTTTTAATTTTTTTATTTATTTATTTTTTGTGGAACAGCAATTTTTTCCCCTGGGAAAAAAAATCGTTGTTCCAAGTGTTCAAGATTGTAAGCTTTCACTTACATGGGGTTGGTAAATCAGCATTCACTTTTTTAAGGGTTCGCTGATTTAATATAGCCCCCAAATATATACACATATATGTATATATATATATATATATATATATATATATATATATATATATATATATGTATCGATACAGATAAATAAATACATATATATATGTATATATATATATATGTATATATATGTATATATATATATATATATATATATATATATATATATATATATATATATAGATAGATAGATATATATGTATAACACAGGTCCCCATCAGATCACTGTGCCTTTTCTTAGCTACCTGGTTGAGGCTGGTCTTAATTAATTCTTCAGGATAGTGTCTATCCAGGAAGAGATATTTGAAGAAATCACATTCTTTTTTGAACTCCAGATCTTCATTGACAATGCAACAGAGTCTCACAAACTGCCCTTTGACCATGTTTTTTTCATAAATGTGGGTTGTTAGCTAGTAAAGTCTAAGTAATTTTTTGCTGAAGGTGTCTTTCCTATGAATGGTGGAATTAACTTTTTTGGTTTTGCTGTCTAGGGTGAGGGTGATGTCCAGGAAATGGACTGTGCTTCCCATGCCTGAGGAGGGAACATTAGGGGAATTATCCTAAGCAACTGGAACATCATTCAAACCAATGCAGTGAACTCAGCAGAGCAGTTGGACCCATGCCACCCTTCTGTATTAAAAATACCAAGTCCCTCAAAAAGTTACTCGAAACAAAGGAAAGCTCAAAGCGGCTCCAATAGGCGAACTACCAGGCATGAACTCCTTTTTTGACCAGCTGTTGGATTCTAGAATATTTGTTCTATTTATCATTATTATTATTATTATTATTATTATGTTTTCAATGTAACTGTTATTGTTTGAAATCTCCTCACTATAAAGCATGGGCTGGTGTGGTGTTTACTCATAATTTTAAACTGACGATGCCAGGAGGCGAAATCGGTCACCGATCTGTGTTTTTCTTCAGTTGAGCCGAATGGCTGCATGATGGAGCTACCTGAATGTTTGTTCCGTCTAACATTGAAAGTACTTTGGTACCTCTAAAGTGCTTTTTGTGTCTTATTACTTCATTTGATATTGGATTTAATATTTTGAGTGCTGGAATTTCTTTTTTGGAACTTTGTATTGAACTCCGTGCACCATTTTTTGGCGACGTGCACTTGATTCTTTTGGTGTGTGTGTGTGTGTGTGTGTGTGTGTGTGTGTGTGTGTGTGTGTATGCGCGAATGTATTTATGTAATATTTGTTTCCCACCAAATGTTTTTATCGTGTGCTAGTTTTGGTGAGAAATTCTTCAGTAGTGAAGTAGGTTGATTTATGCTATAATCAAACTTCAAGAGGTAGACTTTAGCTTAATTCAATTATGTTCCCTTCCTCACAGTTCTGCAACACTAAAATTAGTTTATTTACGTTTTGGTGTGAGTGGGCAACCCCTCCCCCCATGTAAAACAAATCATCTGTATGGATGTGTATGATTGCAAAGGTAATACTATTGTTTACATTTGTGATCAGTTTGTTTAGGCAATTTTTTTATTTTAGTTTCCATAGATGAGCTTGCTTGATGTGTTGTGGTTCAATAATACTCTTACATATGCATGCGCATGTGTGTATATATACGTATATGTATGTACATGAATATATAGACTTCTGTACCATGTAGTTTATGTAGGCTTCTACTCACACACCAGACTTGAATATAAGTTTGGGCAAACAGCCACGTTAAGGGAGTGGAATTTTAGGGTTAGGGACTGGGAAGGCAGTTTCAGGTTTAGGGAGTGTGGGCAGTTTTAGGGTTAGGGAGTAACTGGAGAATTTAGAAATAGGGAACAGGGACTAGAGTTTTAGGTTTAGGGAGTGATTAGTGAATTTGAAGAGGGGGAGTAGATATTTAGGGTAAGGGAACAAGGAGTCAGGATGGGAACTGTGTTGGAGTTTTAGAGTTTCAGTTCTACAAGGGCTATAGTTTTATTCATCTGGATGTTGAGAGGGCGATGTAGAAACCGAAAATCAAGCTTTTTCGAGCTACTGTCAGCAAGCAGATGTGTTGTGAGCTACTAGCACACAAGCTCTTGTAGTTGGCTCCTTACTGGTCAGATATTAGTATTCATGATTTTCTTTACTGATGATCAATTCCACTTTGTCAAAAGCCATAGATAAAACAGATACTCAGTGAAAGACAAATACGTTCATAGCTTCTTCCCTTAGGTTATTATGAGAACAAATGTAATTATAGTGGCCATATGCAGTGGGTCACCCCCTGAATAGGGGAAGTGGCAGCTTTTGACTTTCCACAGAAGAATTTTTGTTTTGATTGCTACCCATAATATCTGTGTGTCTTGACCGCACTGGCTTTGATGGAGCTGGTTGTCAATATGCTGTCATATGTCACCAGAAAGGATTCGTAAAGGGGCCATCATTCGTAAAGCTGAACCATGAAAATATACATGTTGAGACCACAATTCAAATGTCCTCCCAAAAACAGACACCTCTGTATCAGGCATCAATTCTACCTATTAGGAAGCATGCCAGCTAATCATCAGCCAATCTACCCAATGCAAGTAGGTCTAACAAAATGGGACAAAACAGCTTTGGCAAACCTCAGAGGTAATTTCCCCCTCTATTCTCACACAACCAAATGTATATATAACTACTCCAAGGTCCCACAACAGTGGAGAAAAAGAGAAAACTCCATGGTCACAGAATTTGTTTCTACACTTTCCATTCAATCTCTCAGCAGTTGAAGAAATGTCTGTCAACAGATCGACTTGCTCTGTCCTATTTTCCACTTAATCAATTAAAGTAAAACAGTTTTGCATGTTTTCATCTAAATTACTTTTCAGTAACTATACTAGCTACTGCATCAAAAATTAAATCTAAATATAAATACATTCTACATTGTGGTTGTCCTTTGAGTAGTAAATATTTTCTAGCTCACTTCAGCAAAATGAGCAGCTCACATGTTTTAACCACTTAATTTTGTAGTGCTATGAGTCAACAAAGTGTGATTCTTCAAAATGGCAAGAAAATGTTTATATTTTAAAATTAACCCCACTTTCGTCATTTTCTAATCTGATCTTTTTTTTACATCGTTGGATTTAACTGTCTTCCAATAAACTGTGAACATTTATCCATGAATAGCCAAAACAGCAATCATAGAACTGCAAACAGATGTTTGTCTGAAATATTTTTTTTTTCTTAGTAGTCAGCCCCCTTCACCAACACCTCACCACTCATTATTTTCTTTGTCACTATTATTAGCACTAGTAGTGCTGGGCCGATGGCATAATTTGACAGAATATTTTCATACGCAAATGAACAACACAGATAACACAGTACTTTGAGAACAGGACACAATTTAATAAAGACTAGTCTAAATGAGAAAGAAAGCTGAAAAATAAACTCATTTACTACTGAACAGCCATCAAAGAAACAAAAATTAATACAAATAATAGTATTTTACTAAGGGACACCCCCATACCTCTTAATGTGAAGGATACACTCTTCACCCTTATCCTAGTCTGCATTTGCAAAACCTTGGAAAATGAAAAGTATTAGCATTGGTGGATTACTTCCCACACACTCTTGACATATTCCAAAATTGTCAAAAGCAGAGTCTGGTTTCCTGTTTTTGGTTTTTTATATATATATATATATCGATGAACACCCAGAACAAAAACTCAATGTAAATAAAACAGTAAACCCAAATATGGAAGGAGCAGTATCTGCTGTTTGCAAATAGCAGAAGATGCAAAATGTCACACAAAAACAAACGTGGCCGATCTCTGAAGAAGCGGTGGGATTCACCGCGAAAGCGCTCATTCTTTATTAAACCATAGTATTTATTTTTGACAACTCTTGCATTCAGACTTGGTTTGTCGGCCACGTTTGTTTTTGGATTTATTGGTACTACTATATACAGGAGCAGTGTCTCATTCATTGTTATAACTCGTTTGGCTTGTGAGTTGGACTATCAAGCTACACAATCCTAAGGCTTTTCAGGAACTGAGAATTGGCTGTTTATACCGCTTTGCATCTTATTTGTAATTTTGTGTGACATTTTGCATCTTCTGCTATTTGCAAACAGCAGATACTGCTCCTTCCATATTTGGGTTTACTGTTCTATATATATATATATATATATATATATATATATATATATATATATATATATATATATATATATATACATATATATATATATATATATATATATATATATATATATATATATATATACATATATATATATATATATATATATACATATATATATATATATATCAGAAAAAAATCCCAAGATATGAAGACAGGCACACTATTAAAGATTCCGCAAGTCTGTTTTTTATTCCAATTCCACAAAAATGTATTGTGTAAGCGCATTTGTAAAAAAAATTGCTTCCTCAGACACATCATAAACACTTAATAAAAGACTCAGTTTTTATACCATACCTAAGCAACACAAACCAGTTTCCCTCCAAATTGTAGAAAATTATGTGTTGTTTAATTCTGTACATAATTCATCCAGTGCTTCTTCACTACCCTTCCACCCAATAAACAGATCATCCACAAAGTGTCTGTATATCCTGATCTGTGTATTCCCTTTTGAGTGTATAAGATGGTGTTCCCACTCATCCATTACCAGGTTGGCATAAGACAACTAGTGCCCATGGCTACTCTAGCTATTTGCCTGTAACACTTGTCATTGAAGAGAAAGATGTTATGCTCTAAAATTATTTCCAACAACATAAATAAAAAAATCTATTTGACGGTTCTGATGCTTTCCATGTCTCATAAGGCATGCGTTCACCATTTCTAGTCCGTCAGAATTTGGTATACATGTAAAAAGAGACATGACATCCAAAGTCACTAACCAGTCAAATTTCTTTCCCTCTGAACCTCCACATATTTCATGTATGTCATTAAGAAAATGTTGAGTATCTCTAAGTATAGTAGGGCACTCATGGAACACCACTTTCAACTGTTTATCTATATAAATAGAAATTGGCTGTAATAAGCCAGCCTGCTCCTGCCATTTTCGGTCTGAATTTCGGACGTGTGAGGTTTTTATGGATTTTGGGTAGTCCGTGTATTCAGGGTATTAAGGGTTTCTCAACATGATAAAACAGACCTTTATTAATAACACCCATTTGCATACTTTCCTGCAGAGTTCTGTTAATACTTTCATACCTGTCATAAGCAATGTCCGATGAGACAATTTGATAAGTATGAACATCCGCTAACATCAACAGCATTTCAGTATTATAGTACTCAGAGTCTAAAACTACTACTGGTCCTCCTTTGTCTGAAGGATGTACAATGGATTTTTAGGCTCGGAGCCCAGAGAGGGTATGGGCTGAATGATACACTATCCCTCTTACCTGTCTTAAGAAATAAGAATATTAAGAAATGAGTTTACATGACATAGGTTTTATGAAAACGTTTTATAATTATATGTTTTAGCATGTTATTGAACTTGTATTTTATGTTAAATTGATTAATTATATGAATAAACAATGGTTTTAAATATATATGTACCTTTAAATATTTTGGAGGAAACTGATTTGTGTTGATTAGGTATGTTATAAAAAATGAGTCTTTTATTAAGTGTTATGATGTGTCTGAGGAAGTAATTTTTTACAAAAGCACTTAACACCGTACATTTTTGTGGAATTGGAATAATAAACAGACTTGTGGAGTCTTTAATAGTGTGCCTGTCTCCATATCTTGGAATTTTTTCTGATTTTTTGCTCACTTTGGTTTGGGACGTTTTTTTGCAAAACAAATATATATATATATATATATATATATATATATATATATAGAGAGAGAGAGAGAGAGAGAGAGAGAGAGTGTGTGTGTGTGTGTGTGTGTGTGTGTGTGTGTGTGTGTGTGTGTGTGTGCATGCATGTTTGTACATAAATATATACTTCTGCAATGAAGTGTAGTTCAGTTCTCCACAACTTTCAAGGTTCTCTTTGAAGCTGTTCTTGAAACAGCTCAATGGCTGAATGGTTAATTTTTGTCTCACAGTTCAGTGTTTCAATACAACCACTTGTCATTGTCTGTGTGGAGTCTGCAACATCCCACCATGTCTGCATGGGATTTAATTTGTTCAATTTCGTTTTACCTGCCAAAATATGCCGGTTGACTGGTGCCCATAACTGTCCATATAATTTTCCATGTAGTTTTCCCCTTGTGTATCAGGCTATGGTTATAAAGGGTCCAGAAAGGACCAAGGACCAAGTCACTTACCAAGAAAGCAAATAAATTAAAAAAATTAAATTGAAATTCCTAAAAATAAATATATATATATATATATATATATATATATATATATATATATACACACACACACACACACACACACACACACATCACACTAACCTGTGAGCCTCTGTGTCCTTGCTCTCCTGCTGATCCCCGAGGTCCTGGACCTCCTGGGTTTCCCTGAAAAGGCAAACAAAAAAAGGCAGCTGAGAAAAAAGTATAATTTTGTAATGATTTGGAATGAATCATTATCATATCCTGAACATTATCGGTACCCACATGATCTACATGCTGCCATTTATTTTCACTAATGGCTCACTCTGTTTCACAGAATTTTAAAATATAAGAGGTTCTTGAACTGTTGTTAACTATAATAACAATAACAGACTAAAACACTGGATCTGGTGTATACTTCTAAACTTGCTGTGAGAATAATGTATGTGGTGAATACTTAGACCAAAAGCATCACAGACATGGAACATAATGCATAAGTGTATGATACAGAAGAAAAGCTGGTGTTGTGCAATCATACTGAATCATGAAAAAAACATTAATAAGACAGTAAGAAAGCTTCACAGCTGAAGGACTACAATTCAGAAGGGGTGTAAATAGCTGATATGCCACTATACATAATAAGGTGCTCAGACAGTTAATTCTGCTCAAACAAAACAGCATTAAAAACTCAACAGGCATCATGGTGCTGAAATAATTCTGGTGGATCGCTACCACAAGAATGCAAGGGGTAGTGTCTCTCCGTTTCTGCTCCATGCTTCATATTCCAACATCCTTCCCAGCATGGCATCTTCCTCTCCTTTTCCTTCATAGAGGCTGAGGGTATTCCTTCAATACCTTCACCTTTCCTATGTCTTCCATGATGTCCTCCATATCCTTACTTAACCTACTGATGTCTGCCCTATTCCTCCTTTATCATATATACCTAAAAAGCCAAAGATCCTTCTTTACAACTTCTCGGAACTCTCTTTTTACTTGGGCATTTGCTTCTCTCACCTTCTTCATCACCACTGTTTGTTTGTACTGCATCACCGCCACAATCTCCTTTCGACCTTCTAAATTCCCTGCCTTTTTGCAGGAATCACTAACTTCACCTTCTTGTGAAACCATTTTGGTTTCCTCATTTTTTTTCCTCCATTTCTGCTACTTCCTCAAAACCTTGTCTGGAGCCCTGAGTACTCTTTGCTTGATACATTTGATTATATTACCCATTCATTCAATTTGCCACCAGACCCTAACTTCTTTGACCCTCTCACCAGCTCAGCATAATGCATTCCTCTAAAATTCTGTATCAACTTTTCATCTATGGATTCTTGCCCTTCTCTCCCACTCCAAACCACACTGTGACATGATTATTGTTGGTTAACAGTGTCTTCAAATGGACATCCCTGATAATCTCTTTTGGGTTTAGAACTATATACAAAATTCAATCATTTCTGGTACAGTCCTTCACAAGTTTGTTGAAGCCACCATGGATTTCATTGAAAAAAATCACTGTAACATTGGATGTGGGCAAATCTGTTCACATAGCATAACTGAGGTCTTTGATACCACTCAACACTCAGACATTTTAGAAAAGCTAACCCAATTTGGTGTAAACCTTGATCACATGACGTGGCTAAAGCCTTTCATTATATTCCATACTCACTCATTTTAGGCATACTAATCCAGCTTAGTGTAAAGCCTTATATAATCTACTGGATAGCTAACTGGCTCCCAGACGGAACCATGCAAGTTAGGAGTGAAGGCACGCTCTTGTCTACAAGGCTTGATACTAGAAGGGTGCTTAAGGGCTCAGTACTGTGGCAACTCTTATTTGATATTCACTCCTTTGACATCAAAGCCAGTGTTAAATGCCTTTGCCATACTCAGTTTGCAGATGACTGCAAACTTGGGGCCACCATCAACTCTCCAGAGGACTAGCAGATCCTACAAGAGGGACTAACACAATCAAACAAATAGTGCTAACACCATAGTCTAAAACTAAATGCTAAAGAGTACAGTATCAGGTCCTTCTGAAAATGTAAGCATCAATGAATTTAGCATATACATTACACACACTCCACCCCAAGACTATTATGATTATTACAGACCTTGGAATGTTTGAAGACAGTAAGCTCTCCTTCAACAGCCATATATGATTCTTAAAATATGGTGTCTAGCCCAGCTGGCTACTAAAGGTATATCTTCCAGGTCCAAGGATGTTATCATTCCTTCTATTCCAAATTTATCAGGCCTATAATAGATCGTAATGCTGCTTTGGGCATGCTCCTGTCGTTCCATGGCCTACATGCGTCACCTTAAAGCTATAGCTTTTTTTTTTTATCTCATACATACTCTTGTGCGATAATTTTTGTCAAGCCTATAAGACGTCAAAAGACCCTGCCATGCCTTATTTCTTACATGTATGCAAAACACATGTCTCAAACACCTGCATAAGAGACCTGCAACTCCATCACGACATAAGATACACCTCTCAAATAATTCTGCTCTTCTGGCAAAGACTTATCCTTCATATTAAACAAAATAACTTCCAAACTCTATTCATAAACAACCTGGATGAACAGACAAATAACCATAAATGCACCCCGGGTCTGCACCTATGATCCCTTATGACAATGAGTATCACATACAAGCCCAGGCTATATAACAACTTATGAACCTAACACTTCTTACTCCTCCCACATCCTGGAGCTCAGACTCTCACAGTCTTCTCTTGTCAGACGTAAACCCCCACGGTATGAACTTCTTCCTTCCATCCCACTCCTTTATTCTCTACATCAGCCTCTCATTCTACACCCTTAACATGTTTGCAGGCTGATACACTAAACTGACCTTTATTGATCTGACTTCACAGTTGATGCCCTCCTTTATGCAACTCAGTAATCTAGCTTCATCCTTCTTTCTGCTACTCCTAAACAACCCATACTTTGAGTTACCTATAATATCTACCTTCTCTTCTCACATCACTACATGCAGCCTCCTGTTTTTTTTTTTCTTACTCAATGCCTTGCATTATCTAGTAGTACTATACAACCATACCATGCATTACCCATGGATTCCTGCCATATTTTCTCAAAATATTATTCCTGCTGCCTTCTGTCTCAGTACCTACCTCCCTTTCAGGTTGTGGAGCACATACTTCCCCTTTCATCTTACTCTGTAGGTAATGTCATTGAGTTGATACTTTCTAACCAGGCTCTAAGCTCCATTGTCCAATCTGGCCTAAGATAAATGCTGTCTCTGGCATCCTTCTATCAGTCCCAAGCCTTGTTCACTGGTTGAGCTAGTCATCACACACCTTATTTTCAGGATGCTGGCTGGTGGTAAAACACTTCACAGAATTCTGCTTCAAACTCCCTATCTTCGCAGCTCTCTGTCATGTCTTTGGCCCTACATGTTACAACCTCTTTCACCTCCTCTGACAAGTCACACTGGTATATCTCAAGTACAAATGGTGCTGTCTTTTGGGTTAGATAATCTATGTGAATGTGAATATACATACCACATTAAAAGACAAGGAAGAGTCCTACATTCAGCATGGTACAGGAGATGGTATTTAGTAAAGAGACTTCCATAAATATTTTGGCCGTCTCAGCATAATACACTAATAAATACAACAGTAGCAAATATCAAAAGCAGCAATGCAAAACTTGGGAAGGCAGCTGTGAATAAGGCAATATCCTGAATGCAGCCTGATCTGTCTACTTCACAGAGGCTCTAGCATCACAGAGGGATGTATTACTTGATTTGCAGAATGTAAAATGAAGCATAATGCTGTACAAATCTCTGATACTAGTTATGACACTACAAATAAAGTGTGCTCCCTCAAAATGTCACATATTATGAAATAAAATATGCTTATACAATTAAGAATACATAAAGACAGAGTGGAAAGGTCTACTTAGCCCATTGATAAGAAAAAGATGAGTAGAGGTTGGGAATGACATAATGGTTAAGGTGTTAACCTTAAAGACCCACAGTACAGGGTTTGATTTTCACCTTTGAGAGAAACTGGATAAGCTAAAAATGGTCCACAAAGGCAGCTAGCCTAGTGCTTACATATGACCTTGTGAACCTATGAGGAAGATGAAGCACTCAAGGGCTAGCTTTCCTTCTCAGTGTGATGAGAGCTTATACTCCAGGAAGAAACTTTAGACCAACATGATTGTATATTTAGGCATACCTGCACGGATGCACTGCATACTCACAAGCACATCCATCTATGAGGATACTGGGAACCAGCAATTTAAGAAATCATTTAATCAGTCAGCTTGTTAGTCTAGAAGCAAGTCATTCATCTGCACAGCAGATAACAGGGGTTCAGAAAGAAACCTACAGCACTGGAGATACTGACAGGGATAGAAAGATTGAAGTAGTTACTGGTGTGTTTACCTATTCATAGATTTATCACTGCGCACATTATCCCCCCCCTAGATGTCAGGGACTTTGTAAAACATAAATAGCTGTATTAATATGGTGAGAGCTCAGCAGTCATTTTAGCACATTCTGATGTGTTAGCACATTCTAATCACTACTGCTACAGAACTGCACCAGCCACTGTGTGGATGAAGACTTGCAATC
The DNA here is from genome assembly GCF_019279795.1 of Protopterus annectens. Taxonomy (NCBI): domain Eukaryota; kingdom Metazoa; phylum Chordata; order Ceratodontiformes; family Protopteridae; genus Protopterus; species Protopterus annectens. Next base: position 39,349,781 of record NC_056728.1, on the reverse strand, counting down.
CTTCATCTCCTTCCTAATGAAACCTTAATGGGGAGCAGCTAGACAGTCTGCTGCAAATGAAATCAGGGAGCCCACCTGGCAACTGTCACATTGGAAATCTGCTTCTGAGAAACATGGAATAGTTACTGACAGGAATTAGGGCAAGATGTTGGTGGTACCTGAAGAATCCACAATGGGAAACTTGGGAAGAAACAGAAGAAAAAGAAATTCTCATATCTGCATATCTGGCAGGTCGAATATGGGCCCAGATGTTTACCCAGCTGTCACCCATTCTGGGTGGGTAGAAGGCAGAAAGATTGCTATGGAGGACTAGTCAGCCTGAGACTAATGAGGAATAGTCACTAATCTACTCTCTGCATTGAATTTCAGCTTTCCAGGTGAATTTGATAAATACTGCTCAATTCTTGATGGAATCCTTTTTAGACTGTGCTGTGAGCTAACACTCAGCAAAATGAACTGAACTGTCAAGACAAATGCATAACATTGTTGATTTTATTGCACTACAATTGCCTCCTGGAAGTCATAATTTCATTTAAGCAGTGGAAAATGTGAAAAAAAAAAAAGAAAAACTGGGGAAAAATCAGTATAATACACACACAGCAACAAAATTTGAGGTAGATTAATACTTACTTTTGCTCCCGAAAGTCCTCTTCGACCAGCAGGTCCCTAATAAAAATATAGAAAATAATTTTATTAAACAAACAATTTTACTGTTGAGTTTGCCCCATATAAACAGCTGTGTTTACACTTCTAATGTCACCTAAATGATTGCTATAGAGTACCTAATTATACTGGGAAGTTAATCAACATTTTAAAGAACTGAAACAAATGATAGTACAGCAAATACAGATGGATACAGTGGTTCGAATTTGCCTTCCATGTTACAACACTTGACTTAAAACTATCTGGAAATGTATTTATTTACAATTCTGTAGGAAAACAGTGCAGAACTGCTGTCTACCTTAACAAGACAATGTTGCAGAATGGAAATATTAATATTGTGAGCCCCACAAAACACAATAAATACTTTACATGATTCAACACGTAGTTAACAAAATTCTGTAAAATTAGGATGACAGATGCTAGCAATTTAGTCCATCTTTTCACTTGCATTTAAACAAACCTAATTGATGATGCAGATTATAACTGATGACCAAGTAACAGCTTTGCCAAATAATTTTATTTATTTTTGAGTATCTGAAATCATATCATCATTCAAGGTATGCCCAACACAGTTGCACTTTGGATGAAAAAAGTATTAATGCAGAGACAGTTCAGGACTCCATGGCATGCTATAATCCCTGCACATCTACCTGCACAGACAACAGAAAATACAGGGCGTTACTTTTTGTTTGAAAACAAATTTGTTTGGCCATTTGATTTTGTGTGTATTGTTTTGAGAACAGCTGTTTTGCAAATGCAGGCGTGCTATGAAGTCTGTAACTTGTATTTGCTGCAATATAGCTATTTCTGTCTAAAATACAACCAGATTATTATTTATTGTTGGTCATAATGATTAACACATAGGTGTTTTCTGCCCTGCATTGTCCCCAGACAATATTTCACCTTTTTCTAAACCTGGTCTTCACTTCATATGTACTTGGCTACAAAAACTTCAACATATTATGATTTGGAGATTTTTAAAAAAAAATCATAGAATGTCCTGATACACTTCAGAGGTATAAAAGCAATATAAAGCAGCACTTTTCCATTATTTCTGTAATTTTTTGTCAGTTATAATTTTACATTATTGTAATGCAACCACAATTGCTAGCTTGTCAGCAGTGTAATAAAGTAACACATGAGATATAGTTTGCATACCAAGATTTTATATGGGAATACTACAATTTGTCATTCAACAATCTGGTGTACTTTGAAATGTTGGCCTTATGTATCCAATGTTTGTAAGGCTGTCAATTTATTGCAATGGCTACTGGTTTGTTGGCAGTGTCTTAAGTACTTTCTTCAAGGTTAGATGATTCAATGAAGGAGGAAAGGTGAATGTTTCTTTTAATTATTTTTACATTTTCTCCAAGTTTGTGGGACCTCAGAGGTAACGTATTTAAAGATCAGGGTGTGGGGTCAGCAAAAATGCTTTTTATGAGGTTTGTGCAATGTAGTGCTTGTTGGTCCCTTGTGCATAGTTTTTCTAATCCTTTAGTTTTGATATTTTGAGTCTTTCTTTTCTGAGACTCAGTGTTTCAAGTCCTTTTATACTCTCCATTAACTGTTTAGTACCCTGACCCATCCATTACCTTTACTTAGGATTTCTTGTCAGGCAGCATCTCCATGAGTATACAAAATTAAGTTTACAGCCTTGAAATGACATATTATATACACATATTTAGATGTGTGCTTTCACGTGTTCTTAATGTATACAAATACAACCTCATTTGAGAAATACAGACTGCAGGATATGCTTAGTCTGCTCACCTGTCTACCTTTTGTGTATCCACAGTCAGATTTATCCAAAGAGTTCTCAACAACTGACCTACAAAATAATGTTGTGTGTCTGTTCGCTTTATTCTTCTATCACATCTTTGGAGTCAAGTTCTCTTCTGGTAGGCTGCTTCATCACTTCATCACTCAGTGTATGAAAAACTTCCTGGCAATATTGTATGATAACTTCTTTATCCACTCTCTTCAAATCATGCTCTGTTCTCACATATTACATTAGTTCTGAATTATTTCATCCTCTTGTAGTTTATACAATTCTTTCAAACAATCAAGCATTTTGTTAATACTGTCTTTCATCGTGACTCCTCATGTTTCTTTTTTTTTTTTTTTTTTTTTTTATGTTTCTTTATCAGTGTTGTGTAGCTTGGGATACAGGCCCGGTACCATGCTATCATCTTGCTTTGATCTGTTTCCATCCTTTCAACAGCTGTCTCTAGCTCTGTACGGTACAATCATATCAACTCCCTATATAAAGTGTGATGTTGGCAGGCTGACTGACAAAAAAGTATCCCTAAAAGGTGCCAATGTAATTTCTATTAAAACTGTTGACTTTGGTGATTTAGTACTGCAGACATGTGATAAACATTAGTGTGCTGTTTTATTAATGGCTAGACATCCAATTACTCTTGCAGCTTACATGATTAGTTGCTGCTACCTGTGCTGACTTACCACTACCTGCAAAAGTATACTTATGGCTATATAATTGAATTGCAATGTGCTAACATGCTGAGAGTACTCAATGCAAGCAGCTAGTAAGCCAGGTTGAAATTTCATGGTGCTCAGGAAGTAGAAACAAGCATGCATAAGCCTCATTAAAATATTAAATCTCGGCTATTATTCAACTAGGACCACAGCAACTGTCTGTACAAAATGTGATGCTGAACAGCTGGCTGCATTCTTTGTTTCCTTCTGCTTTAACTGGGAAAAAAAATCTGTGATGCTAATTCTGAGATCCTTGGCATGTTCATAGTATCATGTTTCTTTTTAGTCTCCACTTCTTCTTATGCAATATATATATATATTTTTAATTTCCCCTACAACTGCTTGCCTTTTTCACAAAACTGTGATGCCTTTTTGATAACTGGCATTTCTCTGCTGCTTTTATGTATCAATTTCTTACTCAAATGATACAGCTTTCTTAAAGAAGAGCATGTTTGATTCATTTATCATAAAATCTCCCTGCTTACTTTTGACTTGCTTGACATTAATGATCTGGACTGTCTAGATGTGACTTTTTGTCTCATAGAACCTCAAAGCACACTTCACAACGTAGAACTGTTTAATCAAAAAATAATAAAAAACAGAGCTTTCAGACAATAGGTCCTCTGAGGAAGGACCTATTGTCTGAAAGCTCTGTTTTTTATTATTTTTCATTAAACAGTTGTACGTTGTGGAGTGTGCTTTGCGGTTCTTTGTTGCTTCAGTTTTGTTTCACTTCACTTTACCACCTTGCACATCTTGTACGTGTTAACGTTTTGTTTCATGACAGTCCAGTTCCTGATTAGACATCCTGTCTCTCCAGCTCTAATTGAAGATACAGAATAAAATGACTACTTTCTCTTCAGTGGATTCTGCTTCTAGCTATATGACATAAGTATCCTGGAGGGCACTGAAAATCACCTTGCTCCTGAATAAGACTGGATTTCAGTTAACTTCAGAAATACCGAAGTGTCACAGAAGTAATCATCTTGTTGCACTTGATATTCTAAGCAAAGTAGGAATTGTTTTCTTGCTTATTTCCTGTCTCTGAAATAGTGTACACAAATTCCATGTAGATGGTGGTGCTATTTTTCATTGCCTTAAGTACTTTTACGCCCATCCACATCTGTATTGTCTATTTCTTTACTAACTTGCACCTTTTTCTCCTTATTGGAACCTGTATCTTACTGCCTTCCATAATATGTGTGCTAATGTAAGGGTATCCTGTTCCTGTTTAATTTACTTCTATACCAACCTTGGTTCATTTGGGAGCCATTCATTGAACAAACAGTATTTTGGTGGAATCACCCCTTCGACAGTGAGTGTCTGATGTGAAGCTGGTATATAATTCATCTTTAACTGTAAATAGAGGATGACCAAGTGGCACACAGCCCTTATTGAGACTTGGGACTGCACTTGAAGGAATATACAACACAAACAGATAGTGCAATAACTTGACAGCCTTGCAAGGATTGCATAAATAAAGCCATCATTTCAAGCCAAGAGTAGAAGTCCCATTCTGCTTTACACTTTACGGTGACAGATTAATAACACAACAGTATCTTAAATGGTCCTAAAAATGTTTGGCACTGTCATAGTCTGAGTGTAGCCATGACATTTTGTTTTGTAACTTGTCAGGATGGGGATGCAAGATGCAGCATTTTAAAATTACTACAGAAAGTACTATTTGGTGCTGCACTATTGATTATAAAATTAAGAGACAACACTGTTAGCAATGTATAGCAAAATTAAGAAAAGACAGTACAAAAACTATAAGCAATGTAGTCCTGTTCTGTAACATCCTGTCTGTGCATTTTAAGTTAAAGTAGCACTGCTTTGCATAATAGATGTGAATGCACCCTGGAAGGGGAAACTGTTTCCCAAGTGCATCTCTGACATTTTGCTTTGCATTTCATTATGGTAGTGAAGCAAGATATAGCATTTAACAGCAAGTGCATAACACATTTGACGCTGTGCTATTGAATTAAAAAGAGGAGACATGATAGTAATACTGCAGTATTCTGTGATAAAACATTCTATTCCTAAATACCAAAATTTGAGGTGTGTAAAACATCATGCAGAGGCTGTACTAATAAAACGGAGTACTGTGTCTCTTCTGTTTGCACCGTAGACAGTGACAGCAGCACTACCTTGAGAAATACAAATTACTGCACTCAACAGTTGGGAAGCATATATTTTCAAGTGAAGTTCTGAAAATTTTCTTTGGCTGTTTTGTTGATGGAAAATATATACTATTTTAAAATGATTCTAGAAAGCATCATTTTGCATTTTAGTGTTGAATAAAAAATTGCACATGCATGCTGTCATTGATAAAATGGTTGTTTATCAAATTCATGGTACAAAGCACCTTTCTTCATTAATATTAATAATAAATTAATTGTAACTGAACTGTAACACTGCTAAGTGCAACTGCTCATTTCATTTTGCTTACCTATATTAAAAGATTTATTTTAACTTTGCATTACGACTGCATTGTGCTAATGTTTACAGTGTCAGTCATGTCAACAGCACTTATCAAAGTTGATTTAAAATTAAAGATAGTTAATTCTGCTTATGACTTACAAGTGGTATATTATACATGCTGCAGTTATTTGCAAGGAGCTGAGCACAAAGACCATAATAGTATCTTACCATACAGTTATATTATTCTAAATACATGATGCAGTCTGAAGTTATTAAAATAAACACGTGAATTATATTCTGAATTTCTACCTTCTTCATAAATTAAATCTTGATAGCTATGCTCATCTATAAATATAATAGACAATTGAGAATATCTACTTACCTCCTTTCCAGGAGTTCCATTGCTACCAGCGGTACCATCAGCTCCAGTGGGTCCCTAGAGAAAAATATAAGTTGTTTACATTACAAATAAAAGCCATTTCTAACGTATGACCAGCATAAGATTATCACACTTGATAATGACAGCTCTCAAACCCTGCAGTCTGATGAAAAGAAACTCTACCTTGTAAGTTCTTAGAGTAGTTCACACCTTTAATGTGTGTGTGTGTGTGTGTGTGTGTATGTATATATATATATATATATATATATATATATATATATATATATATATATATATATATATATATATATATATATATATATATATATATATACACATATATATATATATATATTTTTTTTACAATAAGTAACCTTTATAAAAATTCATACAAATAGCTGTGCAATTGAACAGGAGACCTGACAGAAATGTAAAATGACACCAAGAAAGAACTGATTCACATTTAAGAACGGAATTACAAAAGCAAAAACCTGTAAAAAAAAATGTCACTCGTTTATAAAAAATAACTACCCAGGGCACATTTTCTGCTCGAGAGAAAATTAACAACGTTTGATAAACATCATCCAGAAATGAGGAAAACTAAAGCTACCTGCATTTGCTGGTGGAGATGAAACATACTTTGTCATTTTATACCTTAAGAACAACATATTGAATCAATGACACTGAAGAGAAGGAAAGCAGTAGTGCTTTTTCCCCAGTGATTCAACTGGTCATTTTGAGTTCAATTCCATCTTTTTAGATGGCTGGGTAATATGGAAGGATATGGATGCAAAAAGGATCTTCTCCATCATGCTCCATATCTTCAATATATAGGATATAATACCTCAGAATGGATTAGACAATCATGATCTAGCCAAGCTGGTTGCCTTATATGGACAACCAGAATTCTGTTACCACCTACCGAATGAATGGCTACTAAAAAAAACCTATAGCATCAAATATTACAGCTGCATGCTAGTCTGCAAAGCCAATATATTTTTGTTCCCCCTTTTTTATTCATCTTCTACATGACCCCGATACTACAGGTGGCCATCGAAGGAAAGAAACTATTCTGAATACTCTACTTTCTAGATTCACAGTCAATATCTCTTTCATGCTGATGCATACTTCTATCTGAGTGGGGACCCGATTACTTGAATTGTCCAAGACTCCAAAAATATGCCATGTCCAAGACATCCTTTAAAAACACCTGAAAAGAGATGTTTTGGTCAGCTTCTTCTTTGCTGAAGAGATTCACCCAAGGAGCTCCTTAATCAGGTACAGAATAAATGGGAGTTCCTCATCAAAACTCACTTTTATCTGGTCTCCAAAAATATTTTCAGATAATGCGGACATTTATTTTTATAGATTTATAGATTAGTACTAGGCTAAGTGCCCTTGTGAGCTATTTTAAGCCTAACTAATTATCCCTTGTGAGACTAAAACCCTGCACCTTGTGCTTGTAAGGCAAACACCTTAACCATTAGGCCACCCTGCCAACCCCAAAAGACACACACCCCACTGGGGATTGAACCCAGCACCTTCTGCATGTAAAGCAGACATAATACCCACTACACTACTCCATACTTAAAGAAAATCTGGAAATTTAATTAATTATAATGTTAGTAGATATGTTCTAAAAATATCCCATGTCAAACATCTCATCTTGTTTTATAATTTGGATTAATCAGTAGTTATCTGAAACAAAATACTGTTTTCCTGAGCTAAGACTACCTTTTGCTTTTCTAGTCACCAGTACAGCTCCTGGAAGCACGTTCATAGAGCGGCTATTAGATTTGACTTTTACTCATATGCTGTCAAACACCCAGACTCCAGGAATGGAACAGTCATCCTTAGGCTTTACATTAAACAACTCCTAAAAGCCCTACTTTGATTGACTATAACTTCATGGAACTGAAGAATCCTGAACACAAGGGTTTCATATAGCTTCATGTTATTTGGTAGAACCACACCTGACTAAATCAAGATACATGGAACTCAAATGGCTGAAATGTAATTTGCTGAGTGCTTTGTGTGCTTGTGAGACACATCATCAATACATTTATGTGGACTCACTAATGTGCAGGTATAAAGTTTTGTCCAGGAAGACCAAGGCTGCAGTATCCCTGAGATTCCCCTTTTCCCGAATGCAAGGGGAGGTGCCTCCCATGCTATCACTCGGGGAAAAAAAATATATATATATATATATACGTGTGTGTATATTTTATATACATATATATATATATATATATATATATATATATATATACGCTAAGATTCCCCTTTTCCCGAATGCAAGGGGAGGTGCCTCCCATGCTACCACTCGGGGAAAAAAAAAAATATATATATATATATATATATATATATATATATATATATATATATATATATATATATATATATATATATACATATATATATATATATATGTATATTTTATATATATATATATATATATATATATATACGCTAACTATGAGATTACAATATTTTGGGGTAAAGTGAATATTTGCTTAATTGCTAAATTCAGATTTGCACATACATCCAAGGTAGTATAACCTTGTCTTTAGTTTATATTGGATCTGTGGTTTATGGTGACAAAGCTCCCACACACTGATAAGGTGCATGGATTCATAGCTCTTATGCAGTAATACTTAAGATCATCTATATTTTTTTTTATTTCTCTACCTGTACTACAGAATATATGGAACTATAGTATAATCAAATAAATGCTATTTGTAACAAATGGGCAGTCAAAAGACTGAAGGTTTCACCATTTGAATTTGACATTGTGATTCAAACAGATGTGATTTTACAAATAAACATGACAACTGCTGAGGTTTGGTAGATCCTGCTCAACAGTACATTGAATGGGGGAAAGATTCTGGAGAGACGGAAAAAGTCTGTAATGGTGGTTATCAGAAAAGAAGGAAATGATCCAACAAACTCAGGCTCCTAAGGGCCTATCACAATTCTAAACCATGATTTCTATAGCCATATTAACGAGGCAACTAACCCAAAAATTGTGAAATGTAGTTAATGGGGACCAATGCGAGTTTGTGAAGGGGAAACAAATGTTTGACAATATAAACAAAGCATAAATAATTCAGCAACATGCCAAACTACAGAAAAATACACAAATATCAAGTCAAAAAGGCATTTGATAGTATGAATTGGAAGTTCATGAAAAAAGTGATAAAGACATTTGAAATATCAAAAACTAGGTGAACCTAAGTGTAAAAATATATGAAAAGGAAGAAGCATACAAGTAAAATAGGTGATAGTTACCAGGGAAGACCAAACCCACACATGAGACAGGGATGCACATTTTTTGCACTTTTATTTGCCTTATATATATAAAAGTCCTGTCAGCTAAGACACAAGAATCAGATATACATAGATATAAATTAGTATGGGAAGAAGGAAAAACTAGCATTGTTTGCAAATTACATTATTCTGACCAACCCACCAGAGGTTTTGACTATTTTATTAATCTATTTTGAGAGTTTAACACTATGGCAAACTTTAAAATTAACAAAAACAAAATAAAAGCAATAGTCTTGAATTATACTCCGACATTTAATTTAGAGTAATCATACCTAATCATACCCCTTTCTGTAGGGCATTAATAAATGAATACCCATGGATCTGGATGATGAAGGAGGTAACAAAGGCAACACAAGTTTCATGATCAGAAAATGAATAACAATACCGCAACAAATGAAGAAATGGAAAATGATGTCAATGTACAAACAGAACAAGATATAACAGATGAAGATATTTTTGGCCCACTGATACCATATGCAGATTAGGCTTTTTTATATAAAAACAATGAGGAAATGTTTGAATAAATAAAGAGATCAACAAAAAACACCTAGAACTAGGATGGGAAAAGATAATATTGCCTGATAAGCAGGGTGGGTATCAGGTACTACTAATAAGGCTTGCTTATTTGTTACAAAATGAGGAACACAACATTAAGTTGAAGCAAATGCTGAGAGAACAAAGTAGAGGAGTAGGAGAAGTGCAAACATTAGGGTTTTGGGCACAGCTGATGATGCAAATACGGAGAGGACAGTTGAAAACTATGCTGGAAAGGCAATTAATAATTTGACACAGAAGGAAAAAAGAAAGGGAATCCATCAGTTGTCACTGATTGGGATAGATATAAAAAAAAGGAATCAACAGCATACAATAATGGCAGCTAAAAGATGAGAAAGATTAAAGTCTGAGCCAAGATACTGGGAGGAGACAGTGAAAGGGAGAGAGGTAACAGAATGGGAACAAGTGAGATAGATATTTGGCTTACCTCAAAGACTGCAACTGCCAAATGTGGAAATAATAAAGGAGTCTAAAAAAAACTGGTTAAGAGGTAAGAGCACAAGACCTCCCAGCATGGGTACAAATACTGATAGAGGCCAGAATAAGTGAAGCTATTAGAAAGAAATTATTTTTGAGACTATAGAAAGGAGTATAGAAAGGAGTAATTATAGTGGGCAAAATGAACAACAGACTAAGGAAAACATATTAGTTAAGAAACAGACTAGGGAAAACACTAAGGAGATGAGGAGAGAGCTTCTACAGCCCCAGGATATGCTACAAAATACAGAAAACTTAGAATTTTCACCTGGAAATGCCTGCATAGGTATTTATATACCCCATGGGGAATATAAAGGATCTTGTCACAATCACAGGGAGGCAGAGGGAAGCACATGGTTTATGGCATTGTAATAAGCTACACACACAAAAGATGACTTTATTAGAAAGTTAATGGATAAAACTTGGCCTTCACATAGGAGGTTATTCATTCTGAACTGGAATCCAGTACTCAAGGTCTTTACGGGCCCTGATAGCAATGGTAACGTTAGCAACAAAGAACACAATTACATGCAACTGGAAAAAAAAAGAGGGATAAACCCACATGACAAGACATCCAGCAAACAATAGAGAAAATAAAAACAAGAGTTAGTGTACCACAAAAGGAAGGGGAAGAAAAAGTTGAAATAAAAGGCTAAAATGGGAGCAGGAAAACATATTGGGCAAGAGTACTGTTGTTAAGAGGAAAGAAAGGAGAAAATGCAAGAAAGATGTGTCTGAGCATAGAGTTTAAAAACTGTAGCCAAAATGCAAGGTTATGTACAACATAACTGTAAGTTTTTACTCTTTTCTGTTTTGAGTTTGCCCAATATAGTAGTCAGTGCAGAGTCTAAAACAAGTTGCTGTTTGTATTAGTTAAATATATAAATCTGAGGGGAATGCTAAAAATAATAAAATATGGGAGGATATGTTTAATTTTACTGTAATAATGTTTGATTATTCCACTGATGAACAAGATGTAAACATAGGTGTAAGGCCCTATTAAGTATAATGCTTCTGACTGACAAAAAAGCAATTGCTGCGAAATGGAAATCAAAAGCAAAACCAATTGTAACACAACTGTTGAATGTAGTAAAGGAGATAAAAGAACTGGAGGTGAGGTCTTTAAAAATGTGAGAGTAAATTACATAAAAAATGGAATCTGTGGTAACAGAACATACAGAATATTGCTCAAGAGTGATATTTCAGGGAAGATAGGCCTGTATCAATCCATACAATGTTACACTGAAAAACTGTTAAAGAGCATGTTAAAATGGGCAAAACAACCTTTGTTTTTTGCATACTGCTTTTGGCAAAAAGCTGCCCATTACTTATTTTGCCAAACAGTTAATTTAACAGTTTCACAATTACATAAGTTAATACACAATTACTTACCCTAATCCAGTATAATTAGTGCTGTAACCCAAAGTGGTGCAACTGCCTCATTCCTGCACATGAACATTAATGCCATAAACAAGTCTGTGTAAGTTTATTCTCCTGCATTCAGAAGCAATTTTTGAAGTAATTTATTTTTAAAATGGAGTGAAACCACCTTTGTTTTTTGCATAAAAAAGTGTTCACATGCATAAAGATGCATGCAAACACTTTTTTGTGCAAAAAATACAAAGGTCAATTTGCCCTTTTAGACATGATCTTTAAGACAAGAATTATAACTGTATAATGTGTGCGAAGTAATAAAAATCATTGCAATGGTTTGTTTTCTCTTTTATAAGTGAATGTGTGTTCATGTCACTGTGCAATATGTGATGTTACTAAAGATGTTTAAAAAAGATGTAAACATTGGTTTTGGGCTGAGTCCAGATGTAATACCGAGTAAACAATGAAAATTTATAGTAGAGAAATAAAGAACTGGCCATCACTGTAGTTATGAACAGTTCTCCATGCATGAAGACATTACAGCACGTAAGACTGGCAAATATTTGTGATGAATAAAAACACTGCTTAAAAAATGAAAACTACAGAGGAAGGTGAAGTTTACAAAGTCAGCTGAAAAAAATCTCTGAAAGCACTTATATTACATCAAAAGACAGTAATACTGTAGTAATGAACACATTTAAAGACAATTCTGCACTAATATATTCTAACTCTGAAGGTTTACCATCTTTAGAAAAACAATAAATAGGTAGTTTTCAACAGAAGCCAAATAATGCATTAATTTCATCTCTGAAGTCATGCACCCTCAGCAGGAGAGTGCAAATATCATTTTGGACTTTGAGAGTATATTTATATATCTATCTCTATGTATCTATATCTATCCATCTATCTACACACACACACACACACACACATATATATATATATATATATATATATATATATATATATATATAGATATATATATATATATATATATATATAATACACACATATTTATTTATTTCACTTGTTTACCAGAAAGCCCAAATAGTCATATGCCCCCTTTTCAGCAATGGCCCAGGGAGAAAATCTATATGACACAAATATAACATAGCATATACAGAATACACTCTTTCAACATAGTAATGCACCGAGATGAATAATGTATTAATAGTGTACAGAATATGTCACAAATTTGTAGAAACCAATTATAATACATGTGCAGCTACTTAAATAAATATAATCCAAGGCACTTGCAATTTCTCATTAGGTTATGTGAGTTTGTTACATTTAGGTAATATAAGAACCTGGCTACTAGGAAGATTAGTTTGAACAAAAATATATAAATAAAATAATTTCTCTATAGGGATGGTGCCAATAGAATATATGTAACAGATTATGAAAGAGGCAAACAGTGGAAGATAGTTAAGGAAAGTACATTAGTAAGGTAGTAGACAGCCCAAAAATATAGGATTTGGGAAAGTGTTATGTCAGGGGCAATATGTTTGAGTTAAATGATACAAACACACACATTCACACGTGTGTGTGTGCGCGTGTGTCTAAGTCTTTACGAATGGGCAGGCACTTGTAGAAGAGCATGGAACAATTAAACTGAAAACTTAGTTTTCTGTCTGGAAACTGAACATTCTTTTGTGTGGCTGAAATACTGGAATATGAAAGTAAACATCTTTTAGAAATAGACCAGCCAGCCTTGCCTTTACTGGTAAGAGAGAAAGACTGGCTAAAGGATTACTGTGCTGAAATTGTTGAATTTAAGCTATTTGTTTAAACCTGTCAATCTCAAGAGACACCTCAAATGGTATCCTGAGGCACAAGAAAGAACATCATACTTACTGCTTTGTGCATTCAGAAAACTCTCTCTTTACACCTCTCTCATAACATTATTTTCACGAAAGGTCTTCCCTTGGTCATGAGACACTTTGCTGCCCTTGGAATGGATTGCTATTAAAGATATGACATTAAATTGACTTGGTGGCCTGGTTCAAAAGTACCTCCTAACAATAAATTTGTGGAAATATGTAAAAATTCTTGGAAATTTGTGAAATTCTTTCTTCACTGAAAGAGAATTTGATTTATTTATTTTTATTTATTTTACATTTGTTAACCGGGATAGTCCGACTGGATACATGTCCATTTACAGCAGAGGCCCGGGGAGAAATGCTCCAAGCAAGACAATATGAGACATTTACAGAAGTAACAAAAACATAAACATTTAAAGCAAGGTGAGGTTAGTCATTACATGATATGTAAATTAATAGCTTAAATTTAGTTAGTTTACTTAATAATTATACATGATGACAGCAAATTATTATAATAAGGATTACTCAGATAACCAGGATCTAGGAGTAGTATATTCAGAGAGATAGCTAGCCAGGGTTAAAGCAATGGCAGGTAATATCAGACCCCAGGTAGCCTTTTAGTTTAGTTTTAAACTGGTTTAAAGAGGGGAGTGAGGTAATATCAGGAGGGAGTTTGTTCCAAGTTTTCCCTGCGGAGTTGGTAAGGAGAGAGTCACCAGCTGCATTATTAGTTTTACTTGTTTGTATAAGGAGATGTAGCAGAGAAGGGCAGAGAGGAAGAAGAGGAATATTTTCTGCAACTGCATAGGCTAAAGGAAGGAGTTTTTTTTTTTTTTTTTGCAGCTGTCACTATACAGAGTTGAGGACAGTTCTAAAAAGACCTCTGACTTTTTGTATTAATGTTTGTCCTCTATCATAATGCTGAACACTAGCCCTCCAAAGCAAAAGCATTACTCAAAATTATTTTCCTGTAGAAAAAACATTAATTATTTCTGTCAAGAAGTGTAGTAGAAATCAGAAGAAAGGTGGAAATAATTAGAACAATTTTCATTACATCTGCCTTATTTCCCTAGGTAAAGATAAAGAAACCTGCATCAAGACCTGCAAGAATGCTTTCAGAGAATGGAATGCTTGTAATTTTAGCTATTAGATTCTCTAAGGAACACTGACCTTTGTGCTAGATATGACTGCTAAGCAAGTCACTGGTCCTGGAAAATTTAAAGGAAAGTAAGAAGCATTGCATTAGGCTTTCTGCAGACAGACAGCTTTGTTGCAGTATTTATTCATATACCTAAGCACACGAGACCCTAAGAGACATGACATTAGAACTTTTTATAATACCTGACAAATGTAGAAGCATTTGCAGAAGGTCTGGAAAACTTTTTTTTTTTGTTCTTTTGTCGCATTTATGTCAGCCTGATCATCACTGGGACAGATGGATTTTTACTGGTAAATGTTTGAATTCCAAGACGTAGAAGCACAACAGGAAGACTGAATGTATGAAAATGGAATTTACATGCACTAAGTCTGAGGTCACTGCATCCTGAAGTACTCCATCAATGACACAAATTATGGCAGCCTATAATCATGGGCTTACACTGTCGAAATATTAGGCAATTGCAATGGTATCTCACAATACCATTATAAATAGCAAGCAAACTGAACAATTCTTCAAAGAAAAAAACAGCACAAATTGCAATCCAGTTTGATCCTTTGAAGGCAATCCAGGTCATTCAAGGAAGAAAGAAAGGAAATGCACTGCTACAAAAGTAAAAGGAATAAATAAGATAAGTACTTTTTATGGCCCATTAGCATATGTTCATAGTAAATCACACCTTCTTGCTAATTGGTTTATGATACCTGCAATATCATGTGATGAACTACAGCCTTTATAATTGTAAAAACTGTAAAAATGCTTCTGTTTATTTAAAAAATTTAAAATGGTCAAACATGACATCATACATAGCATATTTCAGGTGAAAATACTTACTGTTGGGCCAATATCTCCCTTCTGTCCCTTTGGTCCTCTTTGAGGGTTGTCAGTTCCTGGAGTACCCTAAAGGAAGAAAATAACACTGTTACATTCGGCAGGACAGTTTAATGAACTTTGTGGCACAAAGGCATAAAGAAATAAATCACAAAGAGATCATTTAGAAAGGCAATGACCATTTAGCACATGGAATCAAAATGCTAGTATTTTTAAATTGTGTAATGGAATATCTATATCTTCCCATTCTCAATAGAAAACATGGTGCTCCTTATGTTTTTTGTCTTTTACTAATCTTAAGGCAAAGGGGACCATCAAGAAGCTCAGCTACATTGCAAAGTACCACTGGCAGATTAACAATACCCCATTAAGCAAACGTCTTCTACATATCCCCAGTAAAAATTTTTGGCAGTTCATCCAGTCATTTATATTGGTTTTAAAGGTTGCTAGGGAAGCACTTTCTTTGATAGCTAACCACAGCCTACTCCAGAAATGAGGGTTATGTTGGATTAGGTATCTGTCAAATCAGCTGACATTGTAGACGTGGTAGCATAAGTTTAGCTCTCATGAATGGGAGTTTGCTTTATTAATGGTTCTGCTAGATGAATGAGTTCAAAGATTGCTAGTTCTTTCATAGCACATACAGTTGTTGGCTATGCCCAAGATATCTCGCTGTGTAATAAGAAATCTAAATTCTTATGTATGACATAACTTAATAAAAAGACTTAATTTTCTAAGTTGGGCCATACCAAGCCTTGAGAATAAAATCTTCTTTGCTAAGGCTATGAACATGAGATTCATATAATTCAGTATGCTGGTGTGGAAGGATTAATATGATTCACATAACATTGTTTTGACTATGTTTGAAACATTGTGGGGTATTCAGAAACACACAATGCACTACACAATCCTGTTTCAAGCTTAGAAGTCTGAAGTAATGCTATAAACAATAACTGTATTTATTTAATAAATATTACATAAAAGATGTTCTAGATTTCATGCACTATAAGCAGGTACATACATGCATATATGAATCCCTACATGTTTTAAAATATTCATACTTCTCTAAAATAACATTGTTTTGTTTCACTGTGATTAATGTACATATTTTGTATGGGGTGTAACTTCAATACAGAAAAGGAAAAAAAATGGAGCTACGTAAAGTCATAATCTTGTAATTCTATATGGACTTTTATATGAAACATATGGTGTATGTGTGGATATATACATATTTATACACACACACACACATATACATGTGTGTGTGTGTGTGTGTGTGTGTGTGTGTGTGTGTGTGTGTGTGTGTGTGTGTGTGTGTGTGTGTGTGTGCGCGTGTGTATGTAAGTAGCAGGAATCATGGAAAAAACAGTTTTGTAGTTGCATACTGTGAGATTATGTGTTGGAGAATGCACAGCCTATTTTAGATTTTTTTTTCAAATCATTTTGAGATGACATTAGTGACATTAATAGTGTGTAGTTTAGAACTTTCCAAGTGCAACTATATACATATATATATATATATATATATATAGAGAGAGAGAGAGAGAGAGAGAGAGAGAGAGAAGAGAGACAGAGAGAAACTGGAACCAGAACATAACAAATACTATGAAGAAATGATTGGCTTAGTAGAACATACCTGTGGATGTGCTGTACAAATGAACTACATATTTATTTTTCCTTTCTGATTCTGATGAATGCACTATTCTATATATTTGTTTTAACCTGATATGTAGGAAATATGAATTAAAGAAAAGCTGATTAGGTCCTGATAACAGTGTTATGCAAATATAGTTTTTTTGCTTCTATCGCTGTATTCCAAAGACATTTTTCTGTCAAGCTTCTAAAAATGTTGTATTTAAATGGCAAGTTTATTCTCAATGATCCTGTTGTACAATTTAAAAAAAAAATTCCATAACATCAGGTCAAGCAAGGCAGTGTTTATGCATGACAAATTAATTTTACATGCCTACATCATGCACTACAGTGTTGCAAATAATATTTGTACTGGAAAATACATTTTTGAAAGTCAGTACTTTTCATTTAAAAATAAATTTTGAATGACACTTACTGGATCACCTCGGAGTCCTAGTTCACCTCTTTCTCCTCTTTCACCCATTAAACCTTTGGGTCCCTGTTCAGGGGTAATTAATAAAGTCAGTTAAACAGAAAATTATAACTCGCTGACAGAAATGAATTTCCAAAATGCATGTAACATGACAGAAATCTAAACCACTTTATTGTCAAGATATACTGCTATTGATAAAGAAAATAAACTTAGCTTGCTTTCTTTTCAGTAGTGTGCAATCTTGTTTTTCATTTGGATGGTTTTAGATTGCAAGCATCTAAATATGACAGACATTTGGTGATGTGTCACTGAAATGGCTTTGACCTAGATAATGCTCACACCAAAGCATTTAAGAAATATAGACCTATTTTCTTTTAAACACAACACTCTATGGTCAGTACATCTGACAATGAAATTCCACATTTTGGAGGAAAAGTAAACTAACACTTGTCAAAAGGTCAATTCAATGTTTTTTCGGTGTTGTGGCATTTGTCACATAAAATGGCATGGATTATTTAAAAATGGAAATAAGCAACCTTCTAAAGTATGCCTATTGTATAAAAGCAATAGTGATTGTCTGACCTATGAGTAATGCAGGATTTATCCACAAAGTACACCAATGATGGATATATCCCAGATTAGCTATGCACTAAGAGGCAATTTCCTCTGTAATATGTTAATGGCACTTTGAAAAACATATCACCTAAATTGTGGCATTTGTTGTAGGGTTAGTTATGAGGGTATAGCATGTTTTTCAGTGTGCATGTGCTCTGTGTGTGTATGTGTGTGTGTGTGTGTGTGTGTGTGTGTGTGTGTGTGTGTGTGTGTGTGTGTGTGTGTGT
>NC_056728.1:39236375-39326375 GCF_019279795.1 Protopterus annectens | reverse complement strand
TTTTTACAAACAGTGTTCTGAAAGGCACATATATAGCATTTACTAGCACAATTTCACCAAACTCTGCTCTGCATAAAGAAGATGAAATGTTTGCGTACACAGTGTTCTGGAAACATCTCACAGCCAAGAAAACCAAATTATTCTGAAACCATATTATCTAGTCATATATATTTATCTATATTTACCGCGGTGTGTGTGTGCATGTATTGGTGTGGAGATGGGGAACTGTCCTACTCATGTACAGGAGGCCAGAAATCTAGTAGCTAAGGTTATTTATGCAGTTAATTGTTTCATTGTTTCATAAATGTTCATTACTGTATTGTTCAGCACAGCAGAAGTAAATGCAGCAAGCTCTTTATATGCTGATGGTTTTAATAGCCACATTTTTACTCATACTGAATTTAATTTTGAAATACTTCTACAAAGATGATCACATTAAACAGTTCCTTTATAATTATGTATTAAAGTAATATAATGCTTTCATATTACTTTTGTTAGAACACAATAAATTATATTATATGACTTGAAATATGAGTAATACAGATGCCTTGCTTATATTATCTTGGTCTACAAATAACCATTAACTGTAATGTTAATAGCAAGTACATACCCTTCTTCCATGGTTTCCAGAGTCTCCAGGACCACCAGGTTGTCCTCTGTCTCCCTGTAAATAAATCACATTTCACATGCTTAAAGTTTTTTTTTACAAAAATGTATACCTAACAAACAAGTCATTCTAAGTTATATTCTGTAATGTAGTCACCAAGCATGCAGAACAAACTAAGAACTAAGCCAACGCGGGAATGGAGAAAGGAGATTCTGCCAATACTGATGACTGCAATTAGGGATACAGACAATAGACAAAAGAGACTGCAATTTACTGGAGAAAACAGGCAAAGGAAACAAGGTACTGGGAACAAATAACTAGAGAGGGAAAGACGTTAGAACGGGAAGATGCCAAGAATTTATATGGACTGCAGGTTAGAAATTGCCTTCCGTATCAAGGATTGATATCAGAGTACAAGCAAAGAGAAAGAAATAGGGGGATCCTAAACGAAAGTCCATCACTGGCAGAGTTTTTAGTAGAATCTAGAACATAAGCTGCCATTACAAAAGGAATAATGAGTAGAGTATATAAAACACTGCATGATTACTAAGAATCAATCAGAGGAGATTAGAAAGGATTGGGAAGAGACATCAGATAAGCAATTCACAAAGAAACAATGGGAGGATAAGTGCATGTCTCCCAAATATGCAACAAAATCTAGATTTAGGATTTTTGCTTGGAAATGTTTACATAGATATTTGTAAACTGTTGAGAGTAAGCAAATTGGTGTGATGAGGAACTTGATTTTTCTGAGCTATGATACAGAATTGGAATTGCCTAGACATCGTAAGGCATCACTGTGTCTAATTATGGTGACTGCTAAAAAAGCAGTTAGTAGAAAATGGAAATCAAAATCTACACCAACTGTACTAGAAGTAGTGAATATAGTAACAGATAAAACAACTGGAATTGAGATCTTTAGAAAACAGTAAGGGAAAAACATAGGAAAAATAGGAATTGTGGGAACAATACATACAGGGGAGGAATGAGATGTAAAAGGCAGCAGGAGTTAAATGACCTATGTAATGTTTGACTGAAAATGATTGGGTAGATTATAAGTGATGTATAATGTTTGCAACTGGGAGCATATCAATATGGTTTGTGATGTAAAATACTTTAAACTAGGATTGTGTTGGTGTGGTTTGTTTTTCATTTATATAATATAACGATTGCCTACGTCATAAGTGATGGTTTAATAAAGATATTTCTTGTTTAAAAAAAGGGCAGGAATTGAATAATTTATGTAGTGTAGCTTAATCCATATGATATATAGCAATATATGTGAAGTATAATGTTTATAAATGTGAACTTGTTAATACAGTTTAATTACTTTTATATAAATGTAAATTTGCCTATTTTACAAGTGATTATTCAATAACAGTGTTTAAAAAAGAAGGCATGATGAATAAGGATAGTCATTGAAATATAAATCCATGTAACTAAATAATGCATGTAAAAATCAAAGAGCAAAGTAGTACTCTGTATATATAAATTTACAAAATCATAGAGCCCAAAAGTAGAATAATAATAAACATATGCAAAAAGACAAAATATCTCACTACATGGTAACATCCATTTCCACTGTTAATATAAAGCACACAATCAGTGAAGGCATACAGAAAAAACAAAGGATAATATGGTTTTAAAGGAATGAACTAAAAAGGGGTGAAGCTATCAAGTGATGTTTTCATGATACATTTTCTGAGCCTCTTAAATGAAAAAGTCTTACCTCATCTCCATTAATTCCATCTAAGCCAATTTCACCACCATCGCCCTTAAGAATTAAAAAAAGTAAAATGTTTAACATTAGCAGCTATATCAATGCCTTTTCTGTCTATTGGAAAAATATGTCACCAATTGAATTATTCAGTTTAAGAAAGGAAGCTCAAAAATGTAATGCATACTGTATAGGCTAAATATCAAAATTGCAAATTTTGGCAAAGCTTCATTTACAGGACTTACCAAAATAGCTACGTAACAATCCTTCACTCTATTTATGATTACAGTTCTTATTTTAACACTGTCATAAACTTTATTGCATGCACTAACACAGTTTTGTCAATTTTTGGAGCTCATGTTTTTCTGATAATTTGTATCATCATTATTACTTTGGTAGGGTATTAATAACTTGATCTACATATTATATGTGAAAAAAATGATGGTATACCTAAACCCACATTTCATTGTAAGATTAGGTATTAATGCCACAATCTAGCTAGCAGACCCATACTGTTCAATTAAATGTGTTGCGAACTAACCCAGATGAGATCTATAAAGCTACTCCTAACAGTTGTCTAATTGCATGCTATCATATTTCACTGTACTTTCTTATATTTTTTCTAACACACATAATTAAACTATGCATCTCATTTTAATTGCTCCATCTCACTATAATCAATGTACATAGTACACATAATTTGTAATTTAAATATCAGGGCATTTTTTTCAAGCCCTGTATGGTACATGAGTAGAAAATGTAATTCTCAGAAAATTTGCCTTTTAGTATGCGTCAATTCATATTCTTGTCAAAACAGTAAAAACACTGTGACTTACTTTGGGCAACAAAATGTACATATCATTTATTGTTTGTACAACAGTTTCAGTGACTGTGGTAATTTTGCATTCTTACAAAGAGGTGGATTATTTACTATAAATGTTACTGGTATAACAATACTATTATTGCTAGTATTTCAAAATTTATTGTTAGCACTTTCGTTCATTCATAATCCACAATGAACTACATCATGAAGTTCATTGTGGATTGTGAATGAATGAAAGCACCAACAATAAAGTTTGGGATAGTTGGACCTCTCTCCTGGCATCATTTGTTTTAGTTGGTTGAACTTTGCTTTGGATTATTGCTAGTATTGTTATTTAGTATTCAAGATGCCATTCCCGTGTTAAGATAATATTCCTCCTTTGCAATAAGCCGTTTTCAGATATAACGGAATACAACAATGCTTTCAATTTGTTGGAGGTCAGTACTGGGAAATTTCATTTTTCTTAATGTACTATGACCTCAGAGCTGATTAAATACAAAATGCATTTCATTTAATGGCGGTCACTGCAGAGAAAATTCCCATTTTTCTTCACTGCATGGTGACTGGATAGATGACTAAATAAATAAAAGAGTTGAGGCAGTGAAGCCTTTTCCTTGAGGTGTACATTCATCTAAACACAGTTCTCATATCCTGCTCTGAATACAATTCAAAATACTGTCAGGAATGGTAGTCTAATATACATAATAATAATAAGAAGAAGAAGAATAAGAATAATAGTTAACCATATTTACAGAGCTACAATTAGACCGACTTTAATTGATATCTACTGAACCATGCACCTAACCTGACTTACATCTAATCCATAAACTCATTAATGATTTGTAGAATCCCATTAGACTGCTAGTTATTCTAGCATTGGGTACAACATACAGAATCAAGTGAATCACTCCAATTTAACATCTCTTTAATTTGTTAGGTAGCTATGTTCTTACTGATTATGGTATCCCAGTGGCCTCTATTTTTTAAGCAGCTTTGTGAGTTTAGAAGTACAATTTTATAATCACTGTGTTGTCAAGGTTGTATGAAAATACTCATTCACTACAAATGACCAAAGTGTCATTTTTGCATAACCTTAGTGTCTTTGCTGTTAGTAGTCTATCAGCCTCTTCCTTTTATGGTGGACATTTGTGGGCTTAATGCATAAATTACAAATCCAAGACATCCAAAATGGTACCCAGCACAAATTTACACTTTGGCTTTCCAAATGACTGTCTAAATATGCAGTTTGTTAGGCTACTAAGACTAACACCAAATAAAAGTATTGATTGTTAAAATCTTCTGCCATTCTTTTAACCATTCTCAGAACCATCTAGAACTAGTCTGTCTGCTGCTCATGTTTCATATCTTCCATACTCTAACATTCCTGTTTATTCTTATTATATTAATTGTATCTTAACTCTCACTTAGAAGCAAGTATCCACTCTTCTCTTACACGAGTCAAAGCTATTTTGTCCCAGTAGCAGCTTCAGGCTAATGAGAACTACATATTATATCTAAATAAAATGTAAGCATTATTTTAGGCACCCTGTTTCAGTGAAGCACAGAACTTGTGCAAAACAGAATCTGTAGTCATAACATCAGGATTCTTATTATTGGTTATGCTCACTTTCATTGTTGTTCCATTAAGTTGCAAAGCACCAACTTAAAAAAACACCAACCCTATAAGGTTATGAAATAACATGAAACATGAGTATAAACAGGAGAAAAAGCCTCACAAGCTCATGTTTACAACAGCAAGCTACATATTTTTGGTGTCAAAGAAACTTTGTTAAACCCATGTACTGCTGAAGGGAAAATTTCACTTGTTTATACATTTGAGATGTCAAGTTGCATGAGTAAGGGTTAGATATTGTTATTTTGTTAGTAATTACCTTATTTGTAAGATCTATGCATCTCAAATTACCTTGTCCAAAGAAGAGATGAGATACTGTAGGAGACTGTTTATTCAAAAATGTAAAGGCCTATTACTATAATGTACCCATGATACTGCAAGATGAGACTGATTGTCACATTCACTCTTAATTCTTACTATTTACTGATTTCAACATAAACTATTTCAATTCCTCCAATCATGAAACAGAACCACTGTGTAACCTAACCTATCACCGAGTTATCTTTACTCCTCTGTAGGAAAATCCTCAAACTGGGGATGCACCTTTGCTTCTTTACTTGTCAACTAAGAGCTGCAGTCATGTATAATATTCAGGTATTATGCCTGACATTATCATCGTGGTGGGCTTGCTTCCCATTGGTACCCACTGCAGCAATTTCACTCCCATTTCTTCCCTCTGGTGGCATTAATGTGATAGCACTCTTCAACACCTTCTCTCCATGCATGTACACCCTGGTTTTAACCACACACTCCCATTCCTCCCACACTAGCTCTTCAAACTCCCTTGCTGCTAACCAAACCCAGGCTGTCTGGTCCACAGTCATGGCTATAACCTACCCAGGGCAGAGGTGGTGTATACATATGGAAATCAATAACTGATAACTATTTCTGATATAAAGTTCTTAGTTATTTAGATACGCAGATTAACTAACCTCTCATTTTTCTTTATCAGACTAAGAAGACATTTAAAGTACTCATCACCTTATCTTAGCAATACCCCTAATACTCTTTGCCAGTTACTTCCAAACTGTTTGTATTAATCTATCTATAACAGCAATACACTAAGTCTCAATAATTGACCATCTTTTTATGCATAAGAACCTCATCAGTTGTACGAATACTTCTACCTACATGCAAGCATGTGTGCACACACACACACACACACACACACACACACACACACACACACACACACACACACACACGATATTGCACCTGCTAAAGAATAAATTTTAAAGATACATATATAAGACATTTAAAAGCATACATACCTTCTGTCCTGCATAACCACGAGATCCCTAGGAAAACAAAGAATTACAATTAATGTATGTAATGAGCAACATGAATGTAGAAGAAACATGTATCACAGAATATATTTTTTTTAACTGAAAAGGGCTAATTTACAGAAAAAAATATTACTGTTAAATAACTACTAATACATGAGACACAGCATTTTCTTTTCTTCCTGTTATGAGATCATCATTAAATGCAAGACAACCTGTCAGCTGATCACCATGATGCATTCTCATGTTCCGTCATGTTACAGTATTATGATATAGAAGAGAAAACTGACTCAAAAACTTGCAGATTATGTGGGAGTCTCTATCCTGTAAAATGAGCTTTATCAACTCAACTTCTAACAAGTAGTCCAAATGATGCCTAACGCTATATAAGCTAGCAGCCTGTCCAATACTTGCAAATAGCTGATTCCAGGAGAAAGCAACTCTTAATTATTATTTTTTAAAGATGCTTTAAATGTATAAATATAAATCAACAAATTCTTATTTCTTGTTCCCGATACGAGATGCCAGGAGCTCATATTTAAAATACATACACTAATGACAGGTCCCCTTTACAAGCCTGTAGCAAACAGGGTGCAATTTTAGGCTGGCAAGCTAATCTCTTAGTGCAAATGCTGAATACTTCTGATTTTTTTGGTAATCTGTTCTTGTAGTCTTTCTAAATTTTAGAAAGTTTGAGCATTATAAATACAAAGCATTGCACTGTATTCAAATGTTGATTGATAAGCATTTCATAGAATGTTACTATTAGATGAGGATGACTGGAAGAGATGGCATGTAAGGCATCCTTCTTAAAAATGTGTCTGCAGTGACACCAACATCTGTTACTCATCTCATGGATGGCCATATCTGACTGTCAACAGAATAGTGCAGTACCCATTGCTGCTGGAGACAGTGTATTACACAGCATTTCTTGATGTTCAAACAAATACAGTTTGCTGATACCCAGGTGGATAAAGATTCTAAAACGTCTTGCATTTATTTATTTATTTATTTATTATTTATTTTACATTTAACAGGAATAGTCCATCTGTATGTAAGCCCATTTTCAGCAGAGGGCCTGGGAGAAATGCTCTAGAGATACAATTTACACAGACATTAATATAAAAAGGAACAACTTCATTAATATGAAAAGAAAAATACAAATGTATAATTGGCATCTTAGGTATAACATCAAAATTATAGGAATAAGTAATAATATACAATGATATATAAATATCATAAAAATATTATTAAAATTGTATAAAAAGGGATGAGTTGTTTATTTTTTTCATGGAAGAGATTTGAAAGTATGTTAAGCTTTTTTACTCAGGTTAGTATAAAACAGAAACAGGAGAATGGGGTTAGAAGAAGGGAATACATCAAGTATGTAAGCAGAGGTTCACAGGATGGGGAATAAGACATACAGGGAAGAGGTTATCCTAGGTTAATACAGGAGCAGATCCAGTTGCTATACAGATAGCCTTTTAGGTGTTTCTTGAATAGAGTATCTGTGATGTTTAAAATATGTTGGGGAATAGTGTTCCAGATTTTAGAGATGTGCTGGGAATAAAGGGAATATCCAGCCTTGTTGTTGCTTTTTGAGACTTGCAGGAGTACTTTATGTATAAAATGGCATTGATAAGTATTTGTGTATGGTTGGAGTAGTTGTTGCAATGCTGGGATTCTGTCTGGCTAGTATACTAAATGAGGGGTAATAATGAGTTGGGTATAGATCAGATGTTGGGAGAGTTCTAACCAATTTAATTGTCATAAGGAAGAGCAATGGTGTGGAGAATTAGTGACAAACCTGGCTATTTTGTTATAGCATGATTCAAGTCTAGAAAGTTCAGTTTTGTTAAGTGTGGTAAAGACAGAAAAGGCATAGAATAGAGTAGCTAGGAGGTGACTTCTGGAGATGTCCAATCTGGCTTGGTTTGTAAGAAATGGATTAATGCGATAGAGAAAGCCAAGTTTAATATGCATTTTTTAATGGACTGAGATAGGTGAATATCGAATTTAGGTTTGTTATCAATGGTAACACCTTGTAGCTTAGTTGGTGAGGTGGAGATTATGAGTGTATTATTAGAGGAATATACGTGGAAAGAGGTTAGAGGTATGGATGATTTGGTGGGAAGAAAAAGCATGAGCTTGATCTTGTTTGTATTTAAGATAAGGTTAGATTTGTTAAGGCGAGATTCTATTTGTAGAAAAGGATTGTTGTATGATTTTCTCTAGCTGTGTGAGGGAAGATACATTACATATGAGGGTAGAATCATCTGCATATTGAATATCTGAGGCTAGAGGAGCGGAATTATGCAATTGATTAGTGAATATGTTGAAAAGGAGAGGATCTAATATGGAAACTTGTGAGACTCCTACATTAAAATAAAATAAAACAAAATAAATTTAAAGTTGTTTCTATATATATATATATATATATATATATATATATATATATATATATATATGAATTATAATTGCTTTTTATGTATTTGTACAGATGAATCATCTATTTATGCTTAAAATATAGATGTGATTGATTTTTATTTCATTCTGATGCATATACACTGTTCTTCTTCCCGTTTAAAGTGTTTTGAATTTGCACTATGTGGTTGCACTTTAAGGAAATTAGATAATTGTGATTACAAAATATGTTATTGATTAATTAATCAATTAATTAATTAATTAATTAATTAATTAATTAATTTAATGCATTTGCATTAATTAATTAATTAATTAATTAATTAATTTAATGCATTTGCTTGTAATGTTTGGTATATAAGGAGGTGAATTTTTGTAGTAAATTGTTCCATTGAAGGTGAAAGGCTGAGGTAACAGAACGTGAAATAAAAGTTTACAGCATTTCCTTGCATTGTTCTCTCCATGGTGGTGTGCTTTTGATGTTTTTCGAGAGGTGAAGTTTTTGTTGCTTGTGATTGTATTTCTTGTGAGACTCCTACATTAACAGGGAGAAAAGATGATAGCTCCTGTTTCAGCTAACACCTTGTTGTAGTTTAGTTAGGTAACTGTGAAACCAAGATATGGTAGAGTGGCCAATATTTAAAGTGGCTAGCTCAGATAGTTGCTTATGGTATGAAACTGTGTCAAAGGCTTTAGGGAGATCAAGAAAGATAGCAGAGACAAGTTTGTTTTGGTTTCTGTATTGATTTATGGTGTTTGTAAAACTTAGTAGGGCAGTTGTGGTACTATGGTGGGGACGAAAACCATGTTGCATATGAGATATGAGGTTGTTGGATAGAAGGTGATTTAGAATTGGGTATGACTGCATTTTTCAAGTATTTGGAGAGGTGTGAAAGGATGGCAATTGGTCTGTAGTTTGTGAGTTACGCGGAGTTTCCACCTTTACGCAGTGGAGTGATGTAGGAGATTTTCCAGAGAAGTGGGACATAGCTTTCAGTGATAGAGCAATTGATATAAATTGATACAGGGTATGTGATAACTTCTGCAGCAATTTTAAGGAATTCTGATGGTAAATTGCAGCAAGGCTTGAGTTTTTTAAGAAGTCTGTATATGGTATAAGTTGGAACAGGTTGTAAGGAGAAAGTATTTGCGAGATAATTATTGATGGATAGGACCTTGGGTGACGTATTTTGGTTATATTTGATAAGAGAGTGTATAGAGTTTATGAAGAAGAAACTGAACTGTGTTGCTATATTATCCACTGAGGGGATGTATTGGGTATAGGTATCGTAGTGTTGCCAGGCTGAAGAAATTTGTTAATGGTGAACCAGAATTTTTTAGGGTTGTTTTGATGCTTTTGCTGGGCATTGACATAGTATGCTTTTTATCTGCTTTAATTTGGGATTTTGCTTTATTTTTGAGCTGTTTGTAGAGCCTTAAGTTATCTTGTTTTTTTTTTTTTTTTAGTTAACCATTGTACCCATGCCTTGTCCCTTTGTTTCAGAAGATTGCTGGTGTTATTTGATAGCCATGGTGAATGGTGCATTTTTATTCTACCAGTTCTACAAGGGGCTAAGCTGTTTAAGATATCCAGGAAGGTAGTATTAAACTGTTGTACAGCAGCATCTAGTGTTAATATCTTTAGGGGATACCGATTTATTTGTTGGAGTAGGGAGTGAAATGCTTGAGTACTGAATTTTGTTTTATTACGGATTGGTTGCTAGACTAATATTTATATAATTTATGTAGTTATTTATGTATGTATGTATGTATTTATTTGACTGTGCATGTATGTGCATGTTTGTGTCTGTGTGGTTACCTAGGTCGGTCAGTTAAGTCTTGTCAAGTCATATCAGCTGGCATTTAAAATGAGTGACAAAGCTGGATAAAGGGGTCACAATTCTATCTCAAATGGATTCATGCTTTGATTTGATTTGTTTTGTTTTGATTTATGGTATCAAATTAATCTTTTCTCTGACACTTACAAATGTCAGGCCCAAACACATTAACAGAATTAGTTCATGACCTACAAAAATACAAAGATAATTGTTTATAAATTAACTAAGTATTTGACAGTTCATTAACATGTTTAGACAGTAAGACCAGGTGTATAGGAGGCGGGTTCAAATTGTTCTATCATGGTGTGGATGGCAGGAGAAATGGGGTGGGGGTTATCCTAAAGGAACAGTATGCCAAGAGTGTTTTTGAGGTGAAGAGAGTGTCTGATAGAGTGATGTTTATGAAGCCTGAAATTGATGGTGTAATGTTGAATGGTGTTAGTGCATATGCTCCACAAGTTGGGTGTGCGATGGATGAGAAAGAAAAATTTTGGAGTGAGTTGGATGAAGTGGTGGTGAGTGCACCCAAGGGTGAGAGATTAGTGATTGGAGCGGACCTCAATGGGCATGTTGGTGAAGTGAACAGAGGGGATGAGGAAGTGACGGGTAGGTATGGTGTTAAGGAGAGGAATGCAGAAGGTCAGATGATTGGGGATTTTGCAAAAAGGATGGACATGGCTGTGGTGAATACGTATTTTAAGAAGGGGGAGGAGCATAGGGTGACATACAAGAGTGGAGGAAGATGCACACAGGTGGATTAATCCTATGTAGGAGGGCCAGTCTGAAGGAGATTGGAGACTGTAAAGTGGTGACAGGGGAAAGTATAGTTAAGCAGCATAGAATGGTGGTCTGTTGGATGACGTTGGTGATCAAGAAGAGGAGGAGGAGTGTGAAAGCAGTGCCAAGGATTAAATGGTGAAAGTTAAAAAAAGGGTGATTGTGAGGTGGAGTTCAGGAAAGAGTTAAGACAGGCACTGGGAGGCAGTGAAGAGTTTCCGAATAGCTGGGTAACTACAGCAGAACTAGAAAGGGAGACTGCTAGAAAGGTGCTTGGAGTGACATCTGGACAGAGGAAGGAGGACAAGGAGACCTGGTGGTGGAATGAGGAAGTACAGGAGAATATACTAAGGAAGAGACTGGTGAAGAAGAAGTGGGATTGTCAAAGAGACGAAGAAAGTAGACATGAGTATAAGGAGATGAGACGCATGGCAAAGAGAGAGGTGGCAAAGGCTAAGGATAAGGCATATGGAGAGTTGTATGAGAGACTGGACACTAAAGAGGGAGAAAAGGACCTGTACCAATTGGCTAGACAGAGGGACAGAGCTGGGAAAGATGTGCAGCAGGTAAGGGTGATGAAGGATAATGAGGGAAACCTATTCACAAGTGAGGAGAGTGTGTTGAGGAGATGGAAAGAGTACTTTGAAGGGTTGATGAATGAAGAGAATGAGACAGAGAGAAGGTTGGATGATGTGGGGATAGTGAATCAGGAACTGAAACAGATTAGCAAGGAAGAAGTAAGGACAGCTATGAAGAGGATGAAGAATGGAAAGACTGTTGGCCCAGATGACGTACCAGTGAAAGTATGGAGGTGCTTAGGTGAAATGGCAGTGGAATTTTTAACCAGATTGTTTAATAAAATTTTGGAAAGTCAGAGGATGCCTGATGAGTGGAGAGAAACTGTTTTGGTACCTATCTTTAAGAATAAGGGTGATGTGCAGAGCTACAGTAACTACATAGGGATAATATTGATCAGTCACAGCTTGAATTATGGGAAAGAGTAGTGGAAGCTAGGTTAAGAAGGGAGGTGATGATTAGTGATCAGCAGTATGGTTTCATGCCAGGAAAGAGCACTAATGATGCAATATTTGCTCTGAGAGTGTTGTTGTAGAAATACAGAGAAGGTCAGAAGGAGTTGCATTGTGTCTTTGTGAACTTAGAGAAAGCATATGACAGGGTGCCTAGAAAAGAGTTGTGGTATTGTATGAGGAAGTCGAGAGTGGCAGAGAAGTATGTAAGAGTGTTACAGATATGTACACGGGTAGTGTGACATTGGTGAGGACTGCGGTTGGAGTGACAAATACGTTTAAGGTGGAGGTGGGATTACATCAAGGATCAGCTCTGAGCCCTTTCTTATTTGCAGTGGTGATGGACAGGTTGACAGATGAGATCAGACAGGAGGCCCCATGTACTATGATGTTTGCAGATCACATTGTGATATGTAGTGAGAGTAGGGACCAGGTTGAAGAGATCCTGAAGAGGTGGAGATATGCTTTAGAGAGGAGAGGAATGAAGGTCAGCAGGGCTAAAACAGAATATATGTGTGTAAATGTGAGGGCGAGTAGAGGAATGGTGAGGATGCAGGGAGTTGCGATGGTAAATGTGGATGAGTTTAAGTACTTGGGATTAACAGTTCAAAGTAATGGTGAGTGTGGAAGAGAGGTGAAGAAGAGAGTATAGGCAGGGTGGAATGGATGGAGAAGAGTGTCAAGAGTGATTTGTGACAGACACGTACCAGTTAGAGTGAAATAGAAGGTCTACAAGAGGATAGTGAGACCAGCTATGGTCTATGGGTTGGTGACGGTGGCATTGCCGAAAAGGCAGGAGTCAGACCTGGATGTGGCAGAGTTAAATATGTTAAGATTTGCACTGAGTGTGACTAGGATGGACAGAATTAGGAATCAGTATATTAGAGGGTCAGCTCAGGTTGGACAGTTTGGAGACAAAGCAAGAGAGCCGAGATTGCTTTGGTTTGGACATGTGCTGAGGAGGGATGCTGGGTATATTGGGAAAAGTATGCTAAGGATGGAGCTGCCAGGTAAGAGGAAAAGAGGAAGGCCTAAGATAAGGTTTATGGATGTGGTGAGAGAGGACATGCAGGTGGTTGGTGTGAAAGAGCATGATGCAGAGGACAGGAAGAAATGGAAACAGATGATCTGCTGTGGCGACCCCTAATGGGAACAGCCGAAAGAAGATGATGAGACAGCATACAGCCTAAGAGACTTTTGAAATCTACAATGCATGATAACAATGCATATGGTTACCCTAGGCTTCTAAGTAGAAATAAGCAATCTAAATTTGTCAGATTTATGGTCTATCACTGTGTTTCGGTTATTATTTCTAATAAATGCCAACAAATTAGTGCTCAGGGATGACAACTCTATGCAAATCGAAAGATACCACCAAAGCACTGCAGAGTAATGTCAGGAATACACAAAAGTTATGTATGACTAAAGACGAATGGTAGCCAGTGAGGTGGCTATCCAAGAGCCATGAGCAGTGGCAGCTCTTCCATGGGTGCTCTTGTGATGTCCAATCTGGAATGGTGGTATTTATAATTTATCAAGGGAACAATGGACTTGTGGCTGACTGCTCTGTGCTATTATGTTGCAGTATCAGTAATACAATATAAAAGTAATCGCAAGTGCTTGCATGCTTGGTTCTTTAAAACAATAAGAACTAACAAAAAAAGTTTTAAAAAAATTTTACAGGTACAAGAATATTTTTGTTTTAATTTGGGCACAATTACAAACAATAAACATACATAATAAATAAAATAATATCATTAAAGACAGTATGCATATTACATGCATGAGTATGTTTCCACGGTCTCTCCCTTTTCATTTCTCCAAATCTTTTGGGTTTCTAATACCATGACAGGAATGGATCCCATTCCTAAGTCAAAATACAATTAAAGTTCATGAAATTAGTATTGTTTCACTCTTTGATATCAGCCAAAAGTGCTCTTTGGAGCACCCGCAATGGGCCCAGTAATGACTCCTTGTGCAGTTCATAAGGGGTCACATGTACTGATAACATATCTAAATAAGATTGTAGATTCTTTTTTATAAGACCCGTTTCTCCTACTACTATTGGAACTGTCTGGTTATCTTTCTTTCACATTGCTCTTATTCCCTGTCTGCAGATCCTGATATTTTATGACTTTGTGTCTCTCTGTATGCAAAGACACTGTAGTCATTTTGTGTGGCAATTTCAATGATCCATGCTACTTTTGTCCTCTTTTCATGGACCACTATATCTGGTTTTCTAGCATCTATCTTTTGAACTGTTGGTAATGGGTTATCCCATGTGATGTAAACTTCATCATTTACTATGATGCATTGTGGCTCATGTTTCCAGTGTTTTTCAGCTACTTCAGTACCATAATGTTTGCACAATCCCCAGTGCAACAGTCTTGCCAGATTATTATGCCTTTCAGTATACAGTCCTTTTGCCATTAGTGTGTCACAACCAGCAACGAGGTGTGCAACTGTTTCCAATTCAGTTATACAAAACCTACATTTGTCTGTTTCTCCCACATGTTCAATGGACTTTGTAAACCAGTGTGTACGTTGCCCACTATCTTGGGCCGCCAATATTAACCTTTCATCTCTTAGTTTGATTCGCCTCTCCTTAACTATTCCTGCATTCATTCCAGATCAACATGAGATTCTTCTAGAAACTTTCTATACTTGCAACTATATTTATGCATTTTCCACATTTCTTGCCATCTCATCTGGTCCTTCACCTTATATTCTTTCTTTTATTTTTTGGCACATTCAGTTGCTGCCTGATTTTTATCTACTTCTCGTTTGATCTCCATTCCTGCTTGAAACCGATATTCTTCTGCTAGATTAAGCAGAGAAGTCATCTTAGATTTATTTTCCTTTTTGTAGTTTATTGGAAGTGAACATCTTTTATAAATGCCATTTATAAATGTAATTAATAATTGCTGGTCATAATTGCTTCTTTAAAAGAAGTATATTTAATGTTAAGGTTTTATATGTTTGATTAATTGTGTTTTTGATAGGTTAATTAAGTCACAAGTTTTAGGATGAATTAGTTTATTTAAGTGTTGCAGGTTGTCATAGATTTTGTATCTTGTCTGATGAAGGCTGTATATCACTGCAGCCGAAAGCGCTTACAACAATAAACAGTCCGTGCCGTTTTACCAGTTGGTTTCCGCCTGGTAAATTGTGTTTTTTTTAGATTTATTCTCCTCATGTTTCCAAAATTTCACTATGTTTGGGTCTTGTGAGGTCAGCAGACAGTGTGGAGTCCCACAATTGCAGATCTATACACGTAATCAATTTCAAGGAGGCCCATTCCTCCAGACCAATTCCTCCTTTGGAATGGGGAATACATAATCTTGGTATGCACTGATTTATATTAAATCATTTGGTGAGCATGAAGCATCCTTCTTGTTTTCCTGTCTAATTTATCCACCATGTTTTGGGGCCAGTCAATCACTCCAAAAGTGATAGTTAGGACAGGAAGAACAAATTGGTTTATAGCCTGGATTTTGTTCTTAGATGTCAGTGCTGTTTTCAGGATTAATTTAAGTCTTCTAATGTATTCCTTACTAAGTTTTATTTGCATTTGCTCATGTTTTACTGTTGATCCTTCATCAATTACTAAATATTTATTTATTTTGCTTAAGTTCTTTTATATCGTATTCTTGTTCCAAACTGATGTTTCCCTGGTGCTGCAGTTTTCCTGCTTTATATGTTGCTTTTGCACATTTATAAAGACCAAATGACATTTTTATATCAAGTGAAAAAGTTTTGACAACTTGCAGTTGTACTTTCCGTTCCTCATCTGATAAGCTACACAGTTTTAAATCACTGACAAAGAGAAGATGAGAAGTTTTTACACTGTTGTTTTCTAGGAGGCAACTTATAGCCAGGACCTAAGCTGTTAAGTAGACAGCTTAATGGTTTAAGGGCAAGGCAGAATAGCAGCTGTGAGAGACAGTCACCCTGGAATATCCCCCTTTGAATTTTTATCCCTGGGATAATAACTTGTCCTTTATCATGGCTTAACTGCAAAGTGGTCTGCTACTGGT
Organism: Protopterus annectens; assembly: GCF_019279795.1. Classification (NCBI taxonomy): domain Eukaryota; kingdom Metazoa; phylum Chordata; order Ceratodontiformes; family Protopteridae; genus Protopterus; species Protopterus annectens. The sequence continues at coordinate 39,310,211 of NC_056728.1, read as the reverse complement.
TCATGGTCACTGTAATGTAGTTGATTAGTGTAGGGTGTATCTTTACATTTTTAAACACTCTTTTATCCATGAATGTGGGATACCATCAAATGTTATTTTTTTGTAGTCAATCCATGCCATACTTCGATTCTTCCCCTTTTTATATCTCACCACTATGACTTTATTTAACAACAAATGACTCTTTGTTCCATATGACTTTCTTTTATTGCCCTTTTGTTCTACTGCCATAATTGAGTTTTCTTCTAAATGAATATAAACCCCGTCAGCATCAATTCCAGTGTATAGTTTATACGTCATCGGAAGAAAAGTTATTGGTCTATAATTTTTAGGGTAGCTTGCAGGTTCACTCTCAAGTAGGAGCATCGTTTTTCCTGTTGTTAGCCAGGTTGGTGTATGTTCTGGGTGGGCATACAAATAGTTCTTACTCATGGCTAAATCTTCGTGCAAAGATGTTAATACTTTTAACCAAAAGTTAGGTATTGCATCTGGGCCTGTGGTTTTCCAATAAGAGGCTTTTTTTAACTTTGTTTCAATTCATCCCATTTCATTTCCTGTACTTTTAAACTTCTTATTCTTTCTTTTACTTCTTCTATCCATTTATCATCTTTGTTATGTTCCACAGGATCTTCATAGATGCTTCTCCAAAATGTATCTATTTCTTCTTTTTTTGGCGGTCTTTCCATGTTCCTGTGTAACAGTTTGCATGTGTGTGTGTGTGTGTGTGTGTGTGTGTGTGTGTGTGTGTGAGTGTTTGATCTGTATGTTTCTGTATGTACATTCCTGCTTACACATCTAAACATTGTTTCTTTTTTTCTGGAGCTGCTGTATTCCATTTATTTTTTACTCAAATGTCAAATTTTATTTTTTATTAACTATGTTATTCTTATTTTTGTGCTTGTTGTTGCAGTATAGTATGCTTATACATCAACTATTTGAAGAAAAAAATATTTAGCCACCTTATAAACTGACATTATCAAACAAATTTTACATTACAAGAAACACTATTGGAGGAAAACAAACATACTTTTTTCTCTGTAGGGTACAGTGCTCCTCATGTACAGGTAAGTTACAATACCATGTATTAGGCTAAACGTGCTGTGTTAGATAGCACCATCATTTCAGGAGTACTCATTTACCATCACTAGGTATATCACCACTGGACAAATTAAGTTTTCACAACTAACCAGTAGTCATTTATTATTACTCTCAGTTTTGCTGTTATAACTAAAACTGATAGTGTTACCTTATGTCCTCTTTGGCCAGGGCAACCTCGGAATCCCTGTGTACCATTCACTCCATGAGGTCCTCGCTCACCCTATAAAATTCAAGGGAAAAAGCATAATAAGAAAACAGTAGGCAATGCCATGCCATCATATTACCAACCAGGTTCAGCTGCTATAAATATATGTATGCTCTGAACTCTAGAAATTTGTGTGACAGACCTGTGAGTCCTCAGTGCAAATTTATCAAGCGGTGTGCAGGAGAAAAAAAGTATCTTTCATGGAAAGAGCACAAAACAGAGTAGCATATATTGGTATCTGTTCTTTCCACATTTGAACAAAGTCACCTCTCTGGCCTCATGATACCTAGCTACAGAATTAGTACAATGTGGAATTATTAAAATAAATCATGCAACAAAGCATATCTATCATTTGATCTTTGTTTAACTTAGCACATTTTGACATGGTAGGCACTCAAGAAACATCAGGAAGACATGACATTTTCTTTGGTCACCAATCAGCTAAATACTACCCTAATACCTTAATATTAGTAAAAAAAGATGAATTCTTCATATAAGTAGCTGCATCAGAAAATAAAGCTTATGTTCAGCTGCCCACTCTCAGATACCACCACCTCTGCTGTACTGTGTACCTTGAGTACAAGACATGGAAAGTTTGTAATTAATGTTTCTAGACGAAAATCATCTAGTTGGTTGTCAGTGCAGCACAAAGCATGATTGTGCAAATCAGGGGACAACATGTTTAATTTGAGCTCATTAGTTAAAAACACAATACTTCCAAGTATAAGATGATGTACGGTGCTTTAAACTGGTTCAGAAGTGAATAACATGAAGAAGGGTGTTAGGCTACTTTAAATCATGGTGAGAACTCCTGTATCCAAAGTCAGTGAAGTGGGGGATTGCATTGTGCTTAGAACCCAAACATTCTTGTCATCTATGAAATATGGCTAACGCTTAAGTTTAGTATTGTAGATACAAAACAGCTAAATCAGGGATTTTACTTCTTTTGTAAAGATGGGACTACTATGAAAGAATGGGTATTGGAGCCTTATAACTGGTGAAAAAACAATATCTATGCAAGAAATGTTGACCATATTTAGTGACAATTCAATCACCAGTGAGTGATATTTTTGAAAGAGTCATTCATACAAACCAGTTAAGCCCCCAATAAAAAAAGTCCTACTTTTTCTGGGGAAATCCAGGGGATAATGTCTGGTTAAGTGACTTACTGAGTGTTATGCAGTTTACACCTAGAGAATGAAGGGATTAAGCTAATGACTGCAGGATCAAACACAGCAGTAGCTTATAACTTTAATCCTCTACAATAAACTGACAGTCACTGTGCTTATAACCACTCCCAAAATAGGCTTAATAGATGTGTTGTTTCCAGCAATCATGAATGAACACATAGCCAGAAGAGATACCATTACTATACAGACCTGAATCTTAAGTCAGTGGAAGAAATTCCTAGCAAATCCCATGATTTACCTTAGAAGTAAGTTTCTCTACAGGTGATTGGTATTCTAATGACCAGCATATCACTGAATCTAATCCTTAACCACTGTTTCATGGCTCATTGATATGACTGGATGAGCATAGTATGAACACTTAGGACAGGTCCTAACGTCTACTCATCATTCATATGTATAAAAAGGGCACGTCACTCAAAAATGATAACCTTCTCCCTGTATCCCTTATTCTTATAGGTGTCCCTTGTGTATTCCCTCCACTTGCTATTCCCCCTTTTGATCTCCGCTATCTTGCCCCTTCCTTCCCATTTATATTATGAAATGTGTTAGTACTTGGCTCTGCTGTCCTTCTATGGTCTGCTAACAGTGCCCAAGTTGCAGTGATGAGATGCTTTCTTAAACATGTTAATGTGCAGAGCTTCATAAATGCTTCCTTACACATCTTGCAACGTTACATACTTGAAGTATACTAGTGCCTTTGCTGCAGATCCACAGTACAACTGCCATTTAACACATTTGCACTAATTTACTATGCAGTCCATTATTCAGAATACTGGCACAATGTGAACTATAAAACAAAGCTAAGCAGCTAAGTGCTGCAATGTTATGTGGATCTGGAATCTTTGTAGTTAGTACTAGGCCATTCTGTAATGAATGGGTCTTGGTCCGCCCATTACATTTTTACAAAACCTACAGACTCCAACTTTAGGATTTACACGTACTTCTCCCAGAAAAGAGAATATCAGTGTTTCTCTGTATATATCATTCGTAGTGCATAATTCATACATTTGATTTACTTTTGCCTCAAAGGGGCTTTATTGCAATCTGGTCACTTATCCAGTGTTGTAAAATTAACAACATTATAAGACAACTAAAAATGATTTTGAAAAATGTACTTACTGGTCCACCTTCTTCTCCTGGGTATCCAGTGAATCCCTTTCCACCGTCAGCACCCTATATAAAGGAAAGAAAGTAGATTAATTGTTACTTGAGTTTCACTTTGTTTACAATTATTGAGAAATATCTTGCATTCTGTATCTTATTCCAGCTCTGCTTCCTTCAGCTATAATGCAGTATCTATTAAGTAAAGGTTTCTAAGGCTGATACCAAGTGTTTTGGATATAACAACTTTTACTAAAATAAAGAAGGTCTCTATGATGAACAACAATTTTATTTAAGCCATCTTTGGTTGTTAACATAATCTGAAGCTTTTGTATGTGATAACAAAGAGTCAAATTATAGAAAACAACTGAAAAACAACTGACAAATCATAGCGCTATACTTGAAAAATAAAATACTAGAAAAGTATATATTTTGTCAGAAAATACAGGCTGAAATGTGTATTTGTTAACAGATGACAAAAATTCCCAAATCTATGCAGAACAGGAGGATCATCTGCTTTTTCCAAGACATGGGCACCTCAAATTAATTCTTACAGTAAGTTCAGGCAGCGCAGACCGCTGCATGGATGGTGCGTGCATGTGTGTGTGTGAGGAGGGGGATGCTTTGAAACCACAAATACTTTTTTTGTTTTTTTATGTGTGATTGCTACATTTGGACAGAGCATTTCAACTGACAATCACATTCTATCAGGTTTCATTTGATGAAACCATTTACATCTCTCTCTCTGGATATCTGATATCATTCAGAATTTAAACTTGCTTAAGTGGAATATGAAATTTGCCTGTTACCACCAAACACTGTTTGAATAAACAATACAGTTGCAAAAAAGAAAAAAAAAACAAGGCTCTGAAGTCTTGTGTGTGGGGAGGGGGGTGCCCTCTCTTCTCTCCTTTTAAAGTGCAACAATTGCTTGCTACAATTGTAACAAGCAGTTGCTACGGTCCACACTTTTGAAATAAATCTCTTTTTCCATTTAAACTATAGCACACTGTTTACAGTTGCTACCTTCAGAGTGCCCCCAAAACCTTACACCCAGAGAGGCTGCGAAAGTCACAGCCTGGCACCCATCTACACTAAGTTGAGGAGCAAATAAAAACAAGTTTATTCTCAGTGCTCGCTCCCTCTCCCTTAAAGAGCATGACAATGGGTCCTGTGTCCTGTCCTCATTTCTACATGAGGAGTGAAAAAAAAAAGAAACAAATATAGAAAGAACGGTGTATTCTCCTGCCTGAAACTCCTGTCTCCCTTTTAGAGGATTGCCAGCTCCTCCGTAATCCGCTCTCACAGCTACATGGATGCCAGGCAGAGAGATGGAACTGAGTGAGCAGCAACAGCCTGCCCATCATGCTAGGTTGATATTATTAGACAGCAAACTCCTACTACAAACGTTACTCCCAGTGGAAGGCTAGGCAATGCAGCACTACCAACTAGGTACCCAAAGAAACATAAGCCTGCCAAAAATGCACACATTCATTCTATGCTGTCAGGAAGCACCTCTTCATTCATGGTTCAAAGTAGAAGGCATTGCAATGTAATTTTCTGCCAACGGGAGAGGACTGTTAACAGAACAAAAACACTCTCCAGGGGACAATAGTCACCATACTGCATTTGTATCTGTTACCTAAAAGACAATGTGTAAACAGGACAGGGTTTCAATCTGAAAATTTAAATTTGTCATTATTTAACTCCTCACTATTTCTCATAAAGTTACCTGACGTTATTTCTCCACTGACAATCATTCTGAGTATTTTATCTCTTCTTCATAGTTGTGCAACTGTGTGGAGATATTATATTTAAGAAAGAGTTTGTGGGGTGATATATTTAAGAAGGTTTTGTTGCAGTGCAGAGCACCTTGCCCCCTTCAAAAATAACTTTTCTAAGAAGCTGTGATGAGCAGTGAGCAATGACCACGTTATTTCACCTGATACTTCAGCTATTGATATGTAAGGAAATGCAATTGAAGGTATCTCTGCCTCTTCCAGTTTCCTATGACACTGCGGTCATGGAGGAATGAAAGGGACAAAAGATGATAGGAGCTTGATGATGGCTGAAGGAATGAGGGATAAAAAAATCATTAAGAAATGAAAAAAATCATGGGACTGATGGTCTAATAGTCATACAAAATGAAATAGATGTTTGGATGTTATAACATCTATAAAAACAAAATGAAAACTCCAGCAAAGCTAGAACTTCCACTGAGTGACCTCCCAAACCTCTTGTATCAGAGGCACATGGGATATATGCAAATGATCCTTATGAACATCAGGTGTTTTAGCTAATTGGTGATTCTGAATGCCCATGACTGAAACAAGTCATGGGCATTCAGAATAGCCAATTAGCTGAAACACCTGATGTTCATAAGGATCATTTTTATATATCCCATGTGCCTCTGATACAAGAGGTTTGGGAGGTCACTCAGTGGAAGTTCTAGCTTTGCTGGAGTTTTCATTTTGTTTTTACTGACTGTTTTTCCAGTGACCTTCTCACTCATTGTTTTAGGATGTTAAAACATCTGGAATCTATATAAAAGTTGCTTATTGAAGGTTATTTAAGTTATTTCTTGATTAGGCTTTTAAGACTGCAAAGTTATCAGTATATTCATACTAAGGTTCAGAATTTGTCCTTATTGTACATTTCCTGTTTGAGATTAATAAAATACTGAATTATTAGCAGAACCAAATCCACACCCATGACCTTCTGCAATCTAAATGGATAGGGGTTCTATGTTTTTGCTGTGAACTCTAACAAAAACAGTGGTCTATATTTGTTAATTACTTTATTTTGCAGTTTATCTTGTAAAATCACCTCCTCATTAAAAATGAGGCATGTGAAGGAATGCATGTTGAATGGTGGCACTATGAAAGTTGATTACAACTGAAAAAATTATCTGACATATATAAGTGAGTGAACGTGAGACTTGTGCAGCACAGAAAGCCAGAGAAAGGAAATGTCAGCAGTTGCCCAATTGGAAGCAATGTCTCCTTAGCCTGAACAAGCAAATAAGACCATTAGTGAAATCCTCCAAAGCAAACTTCAAGTCCAAATTGGCAACATCTTCTAGAGACAATCATAAGGCCTTCTTATATGTCAACAACCTCAAAGGAAGCACCCAGATCTTTTCAGAACTGGTGGCAAGGACACCACATACACAAATGCCGTAGATATGGCAACCTTGCTGGCTAACAGATTCAGCGAAAACTTCACCCCTCTGTCCCCCCATCAGTAAATCAAGACATCTTCACTACCTGTCCCCTTCCCCTTATATCTAGGGAACAGGTCATCACTGCTCTCTCAAAGGCAAAAACTACACCCTCCATGGGACCCGATAACATCCCAGGCTGCATTCTACGTGAACTCAGGCAGGAACTTGCAGCACTATTAGGCACCCTATTCAACCAAAGCCTGAATACAGGTTTCATCCCACCTGAGTGGAGTATAGCCACTGTCATCCCTATATACAAAGGTGGACTGTCCACCGATCTTGGAAATTATAGATCCATCAGCCTAACTAGCCTGATCTGCAAGGCCATGGAACAGTTTATCATGGACCTTATTAACAAGGACATTGGCAACCTCCAAACTCCATTCCACACAGTTTGGCTTTGTCAAGGGAAGGTCATGTCTGCTAAATTTGGTCGACTTCTTTGAGACAGTCACCACAGCCATAGACAAGGGAAAGAGTGCACACTGCTTACCTTGACCTAGCCAAAGCATTTGACACTATTTCCCACTCTGGTATAATAGATAAGCTCTCTCAACTAGGCATAAATCCATATGTCACCAGATGGGTAGCAAACTGGCTCACTGACAGAACCCATCAAGTCAAAATAGGGGAAGCCACCTCAAGTAGTAGACCCGTAACATGAGGCATACCCCAGGGTTCAGTCTTGAGGCCTCTGTTATTTGGCATATACTTTTCTGAGGTGCAGACCAAAACCAGTGGGCTATGGCTGACCAAGTTTGCAGATGACTGCAAGCTGGGTGCTCTCATCAATTCCCCTAGTGATGTGGACATCCTCCAAGAGGGTCTCACTCATACAAATGACCGGTGCCAGAAACATGGCCTCAAGATGAATACCAAAAAATGGATCTCATCCGCCTTGGGGAGTGTGATGTCCCCACAAATTATCACATTAATAACAATGTCCAAAGCACGCAATCAGTTGTGAGGGATTTTGGCACCCAGATTGATGGCAACCTGACTTTTGACCGCCATGTTGATTCCATTGGAAGGAAAGCCTTCTACATGGCCCACCTCATAAGTAAGGATATCTCATCCAGGGACAAGGAGGTCATAACATCCCTGTATTCTTTCCTTATAAGGTCAATTATTGAGTACAATGCCCCATTCGGCATGTACCTCGCAAAGCACATGCAGCAGCTTGAGAAGCCACAGAGGTTCCTCACCAAAAGAATCCAAGGCATTAAACATCTACCATGTACAGATAGGCTAAAAGCCCTATCCCTCTACTCAGTTTCACACAGACTCCTCAGAGGTGACCTCTCTCTGGTATACAAGGCAATCATGGACCCCACCTTGATGGGACTGCTGCATATCTGCAAGTTAAGCTCCACTCGAGTAACTTGTATGCGTGGCCTCAACCTGGTCTGTGACGTCAGCAAGACTTGTTGGTGGGACAGACTTGTGCCCCATAGACTCCCCCATCTATGGAACAGGCGCCCTCTCCATATCAAGCAGAGTACCTCTTTATGTCTTTTTAATCATAACTTGGATAACTGGATAGGAAACAGAAAATACAACCATGGAATTCTACCTGTGTCCCTGATGGACAGGGGCATTGGGTGCTGACTTGTCTAAACATGGGCTAAACTCTTGGCTAGGCTTATAAGGGCCTCAGGGCCAATAGCCTAGTAACCTCCTATGATCATATGATAAAATAAGTAGTTTGCTGCTAGATTTACTCTAAAATATGATTCACTGTTATCAGCTATGATTAACATTGATAAAGCTTTAAAATATTTATTGAACTGATTTTTTACACAGCAGTGCATTTTCTGTTTTACATACATTTTACCTTTGTTCGTTTGTCAAAGCAAGCAAGCATTTTGCAGAGATAGTAGATGCATAGCGTCGCCCATACTTATATGATGTGCAGCAGCATTTGTGTACTTTTCTGATGTTATTCATAAAAAAACTCAAATGGATTTAAAAGTTTAACCACTTCACTGATAGCACAGATAGGTGCAGGAGTGGAGGATTAGAAAGAATCTAAAGACATATTTCTCTCTCAAGAGCTGAGATAGCAATACTAGGAATGTGCATCTTGATTAAATTTACACTTGAAGCTTATACTTACTGTGGAATTTAAATTCAACTCATTTTACTTTTCAAACACAAATGCTTCAGACTAAATAGATATTTCCGACCTACAAAAATGCACTCTCTCTCTCTTTCTCTCTCTCTCTCTCTCTCTCTCTCTCCCTCCCTTTCACTCTCCTTTTTTCACAGTATGCTGATCTCTGTCTCTTTTCTCCAAGTTAACAAAGCAAAGCGACAGCCATCCATCTGTTAAGGAACTTTGACCATCTCCCAAGCACCTTATTGTGAAAACAGGATACCATTACTAAACTACACAGTAATAAATTTTACTTAAAATTGTTTATATGGCTGCCAATGAAAAAAGCTAAAATATGAGCAAAGACTTTTGAGAAGAGCTGACATTTTCCAGCACATCTGGATTTAACTTCTTTACTGCAAAGGCCAGCTTATGTAACAACTGCAATTGATTTTATACAGTCTGTGCTGCTCCATAAAAGTTTTTTTTATAAGTTACTTCATTCCAAGTTTGCAATGCAGTGGAAAATGTGATTGCCATATTTTTATTGTTAAAAACATAAATTTATTTAATTTCAGCACACGGCAGAATGAAAGTTTTGAAATGCACATTTCAGTGATCTGATTATAAAATACTAAAATATTAGTAGACAGCCCCTTGTCCAGTTTATTTTAGTTTTCATTGCTTCAGTGTCATTGTTATGAACTACCTGCCTTTTTGCAATGTAGTAATACATAAAGGTGAAGAAAAGTACTGTGGTACTATAATGGGCATGTTATCTGGCAAGTATGCCCTCTGTTAGGGTGATTCAGTTTCTATTACAAAGCCATTCCTGACAAATATGACTGAATGTTAATAAACTGATGCTTGATAGAGAAATTAATTAATTCAGAGGGATATCATGTTGGGGGCGTACCTCTCAATCTCTTAGAGCAAGAAATCTGGACAAAGCCATAAATAATGGGGAGGACAAAGGTTCAAAAATAGAGACAATTTTTAAATATTGCTCATACAAATTTAGAAAGTTGATAGAACAGGTATTGCATTAGCATCGATTTCCTGAAAGGTAGAAAGTCTGAATCTGAAATGTCTGCCATTATTTTCTGACTTCAACTCTCAATGATTTGCCAGAAAACCACAATTTTATGAGAAACAGACCAAAAATAAGACAAAAAATGGATATTCTGTAAAAATCTATACTGTTGAGAAATACGGTTGGGGGGCATTTGACTGCTCAAGAAAACGGTTGACCAAACTCTAAAACTGTAGATCAATGTTTACTCCAAGCAAGGACTGTTTTGATTTTTTTTGCATATAGAAAAGAAGAATCATCAGTGATCTACAAATCTCTACCTAACGTGGAAGGTACAAGAGGCAAATTCAGTTAAATAGTGTACTGTGTGTTAACTGACTGCATTTCAGTGCTTCCAAATATGGACTGGCAGATAATAAAAGAAAGTCTGCTTCACTGGCATTCTGAGACAAAGACCACATCAGTGTACTATTTACAGGATTAACACCAGACAAGAGTCCATTATATGATTCTGTAAATTGTTAATGCAGGTAAAATTGAACTTCAAAATTACGGTAATACCTTGTCTGCAACCTTAGTGAATTTTGGAAGCATATCTGCTAGGTCTAAAGTCTTTCAGGACATAGAATATTCCAGTTTTCACCTCTCTATACTAAGAAGAAAACTAGAAGTTATGGACCTTTATACAGTATTCCCATAACAAATACAAAGTTCATGGCATCATATTGTGATCCACAGCTCTAATGGAAATCATCAGTCTTTATAGCAAATAAAGCTGTGTAAAACAACAAGCCTATAGCATCTTCCTGCTGGGATTTTACAAGATAATGCCATATTTTGTACCATAATTTTCTTCTCTACTGATGACACTTTCAGAATAGTGAAGGCCCAGCTTAGGTAGTACCAGTTACAGAGATGTCTCAGTGACAGTATTAAGTATATCAAGTGATCCTACTAACACATACAGTCTGTCTTTTAGCTTGATAATTGATTTAATTTCATTTTGCAGTATAGGCTACTAGAACTTAACCTATGTTCCTGCAGCTCTTGTCTATGAATAAAGTAAAGGTTTGTGCTAATCAGCAAAGAAAGGTAGTGCCACTAAATTGTAATTGTTAGTGACCTAGGTGCATCTCTCCATCAATATATTGCCTTTGGATGACAAGAAATAATTCTGTTATATGGATGCATGGCCTATTCTGTTTTAGTATTAAAGATATTTAATACCTTTCGTTAGCTATTGATTTCTCTAAAATGTTCCTATAGGAGCCAATACAGTACTCATTTGGATGTATCAACTTCTCTGTCACCCACAGTATTGGTTCCTAGGGCATTAGACAGAGGTGCTTTATCTGCATTTCTCCAACTCTCATTGTTATAAAACTCCTCATTGCTTAATCTAAAAATAAATACTGAAGATTATCCCTGCCATGAGCAGGTTACATAAGATACATGTTCCTTTAAACTAAGCAATACAAAATATAAATCAGCTGGCATCCAACTCAAAGTACAAGAGAGAAGATCAGGCACACAAACTTGGAGTTGGTTCCCTTCATCACTGTATCCCAAACAGTCTGAGAGATATGGATGATATTGCTGTAAAAGTTTTATCGCATATCATGCTCCTGAATTCCGGGGACCTTCACTGGCCACTCTGTACAGAACTTTTTTATTCTTTCACCACTATGCCCTACTGAAGCCCTGATCACAGCTCTGCATCAGAGTTGCAGAAAGAATCCAGGAAGCCTGCATGACAAAGGAACACATCTGGCATCACTTGTTAAGGACCAGTGAGGAGCAATCATTGATAGGATACAAAGTGATGTTTTAGGGACTGTGTTCAGGCTGACAATGGCAGCATAACACAGTATATATTGGTCAAGTGATTTTCATAACCTTCTTCACTTGTTTTTTCCTGCAAAGTAGAAGCAACGAATAACATTACTTGCCTCACACTATGAAAAATCCCTTCTATGCTTAATTATCAAATATATCAGTCAGAGCAATATGTATGAGAGACACTGTCCCACCAAATGCAGTTAATGATACACAACCCATGTTTAGAATTCTGCCTAACATCTTCTCATGTCTACCTTGTTTCAAAACATTAACCTTCATATTTATAAACAAAATATTTCAGGATATCCTTAATGGCACCCTACTGCCTGCTGAACATGATGATGTAAGAACCTGTTTGGCATCCATTCAAAGTTTATTATGATCAAAAAGAAAAAAATTCCTTTGGAGAACTTATTTTTTGAGATTTTTTGCACTTTCCCTCTCAAGTGCTGGTAAGGGAGCATGCATGCAGAGTGCCTGATCAGAGTTTAAGTAGGGGCAAGTGAGTTGCAGGTTATTATGTTCTTATAAATCTTGCCTGTACAATTAAATAAATCTAACATAGTCAAACCTACATGCAGAAGGCCATGGCAAATTGTGCAAGAGAGGCTGAAAGGCTTGCACTAATCCTATAATTAGTGCAAAATGAAAGAATTTCTGATTTTAGTTCTAGATGAAAAGCATTGCCTTTCCTAATGATATCCTAACTTCCAATAGCACTAAGACCCTTACCTAACAGGAGTTTTGCTTTAAATATCCACATTTGAACTTGCCTCCTTCTAGCCAAAAATATTTGATTACTGTATGCAAACTACAGTAGGACTGTTAATATTGTCAGAGACTGTTAAACCAAAAAGGTGATACATAAGTACTGTTTATAGTTTCAGGGTAAGGCAATTAACAACAATGTGACAAGATAATGAGGTTTATTCTTATCATTTTCTATAACTAGAAGGTTTTTAGGAACATAAATTGAAAGGATGAAAATATAAACAAATAACCGTACATGTTTTAAGGAAAGCTTCAATTCTCTTTACCTTTTCTCCTGCGCTACCAGCAGAGCCTGGATCTCCTCGTGCACCAGAACATTTGCATGGAACACCACAGCAAACTCTTTCTGTAATGCTATCCTGAAAAAAAAAAAAAAAAGAAAAACATATATAATTAATTTTCACAGTCAAAGCATTACTTAAAAAAAAGTTGATTTTGAAAGAGTATTATTCCACAAATATACTATAAACTTAAACCAGAAGTAATATTATTTTCAAAAAAATTCTTTTCTTTACATGCCATAACAGCAGGAAGAGTAAGTACACATACAATAAAACAGTTTGTTTGTTTGTGTCTTTCGACTTTTCCCGGTTAGGGGTCACCACAGCGGAACTCCGGTCCGCTAATGATTGGCAGTAGATTTTTACATATTGGCTTGCTGGGCCTAATGTACAACCTTCAACGAAGGAATGCCCATTCACACGTCACTACACAGAAGACGCTCTAACTGAGAATCGAACGGGCAACGTCTAACTGTGAGGCGACAACGCTACTGCAGCACCACCACCGCACATACAATAAAACAGTATCATCATTATTACAAATACTAGACAACCTTGTAACTAATCTATCCAAAACAGAACCCTATATCATTAAGCTAGAGCTACATTTGTGAAGAAGAAGAAGCAGAATACAAATGGAAGACATTCATTCACCCCTATACACTTTTGAATCAGGACTGGGAAGAAAGATTTCCCAGGATCATAGGAACTGCAGAGCATTTGAGTCACAAGACCATTTACATCTTGCCAATAGCCAACCTCATGCTGTACCCTCCACTTGTCAAGAAAGGCAAAGCAGGTCAGTCCTAGAACAAATTTATGGATGCTTACCCAGTTGTCCAGGTTTACTTTGAAATATGCTACGGTGTCATTTTATTTAACTTGTACGTCATTTATATGCTGGTAGAAACTGAAAGAACATCTGCAAGATTTTTTCTTACCATTTCTTTTTTCCTATAATTATGCTCTATCATGTAAAGCAGGCCTTCTGTTTCTAAAATTGCATATTTTTTACATTAGTTACATAGGCTGGACTGTGTTTATTAGTAAAGCTGTGTTTGTATTTACTGTAGTTTGATCAGCTGCCCAATTACTTCCTGATTCTATGACATGTGACCTATCCATTTGATGATGTAATTGTTAGTATAAACTGATACTTTGTAGTGGGTAGGTGTTTTCCATAATCCGTAGCAAATTTCAACACAAATGCAGCACAATTAATCAGTCACTCAGTCCATCAGACAATAGATCAACAAATAATTGCAGTTATATTCAAGTAAATGTAAAGTAGAACAGAATAAAATTTCTAGTATAATGGATAATGCTTGGCACACAGTATAGTAACACAGCTGTAACACTAAAGCTGTCTACCACAGGGTAAACATGTTTAGGAAGAAAACTAGGGGTATATAAATTATCTCAATGTTAGTTTGCGTGACACACTGAATGGATTAGTGCTAGAATGAAAACTTTTGGAAAATTCTCTGCGTCTATGAAAATTAAGATGTGGAAAAGATGAAAATAAAGGTGTGACGAAAATGTGGTGATGGCAGTAATATAAAAATTATATTAAAATATAAAATAAAGTGGAATGATTTTCTAACTACTACTGCTACATGGTGGTCGAAGGAGAGGGAATTATGAACCTAGGTTCCAAGACCTCTGACTATATTATCATTTTGGAGTGGCATATTGGCTATACTGCATATTGATTGAGACTTGTTTCCCAAATTTGACGATGCTACACTTCTTCACATTTGATTTTACTCCTCCTTCTGCAGTATTGATTAAGAGTATTCATTCTTCTTGTAATTATGGGTATAAATGGGAGATTTGACAATAATGCATCTGCAAGGTTAATTAATCAAAACTCCTGATTCTCAATGTGAAAATTGCAGAAGCAGATGTAAAAAAGGAGGAATCCCAGTACTGATCTCTGGCTGAGACACACCTCTAGTTATTTTCATACTTTCTAAAGAGGAAACTGCCACCTTAACTATGTGGGTTTTATCTTTCAGCCAGCTGGCTATGGGCCTTACCAGGTACAGCTCTGTGTCTAAACCACTTAGCTTGTTTACAATGCCAGCATGAGGTACAGTGTCAAACACTTTGGCCATATCCAAATAAGCTCTCCAAACAGAATGACAACAGTCTTCAGCCTATATGATCTATTCAAAGAAGTTAACTTAATTATGTAGAAAGGATTTCCCTTTGACAACGTCAAACTATGTGGATCTAGCCTGGTAAGGTTTTTGATATCATAGTAATTTTTTTTCTATAAAGGAAAAAGACATAATACAAGCAAACATACATGGTAAACAAGTTTGCGCATCTCCAAAATGCAGCTGTCCCCATAGGAGGTAGCCTGAATTAAATTTGGAAGAAGAGCATGAGGTGGGAGATAGATTTTTTTTTTTTTGAAGGGGTCGGAAATAATCTTATTGAGAATCCATTACCGCATGCCCATAGCACTGCCCTTGGCTGTCTTTTACAAAGTGAAGCAAAAACTAACCCCCCTTAATAAAATTCCTAGATACTACAACAAGATAACCACTCTGAGCATCTGTGGCAAAACAAAATCCATTACTCCAATGTCCCTAGCATTTGAGCCCTATCCTTCTCCATTGCTGTCATGGAAGGGCATAATTTATTTATCCTTCATAACAAAACTAATCCTATCCAAAATGTTCCACCTCACTCTTCTAAAAATACCACTAAGGTACTCCTCACCTGTGGCCTTAGCCTGCCTTACCCTTATGAACTTAAAATTGTATTATTATTCATATAACACAAATGTTACACCTCTTGAAATGAAGATATCACTTTATTGCCAACCTCATTTAGGTGTTTACATTGTATCTGAATTATCTCACTATTTTCAAACGGACTATTTTCTTAAGGTGTCCTTATGGTGTCCATTCATGTATACATCATTATCTTTCTTGCTTAAAAAGATGTTAACTTTGTTTTTTGTCCATCAGTACATTCAAACACCATCCGCTCTTCTTATATTCCATTTTTCTCATGCATGTCTTCAGTATCAATGGTGTATATAAGAACAGGTATCATAAGGAAATAGTCCATTAAACTGATATCTTTATTTCAAGACGTGTAACATTTGTGATATATGAACAGTAATACAACTTTTAAGTTCACAAGGGTAAGGGAGGCTAAGGCCAGAGGTGAAAGGTACTTTACTGGCATTTTTAGAAGAGTGAGGTAGAAAAGTTTGAATAGGATTAGTTTTGTTGTTATGAAGGATAAATAAATTATGCCCTTCCTCAAATATAGCTATGGAAGAAGAAGTAGTCACATTTTGGTTTACAAATATAAAGGTAATGAGTTGTGGGTTTGCCACATTTGAATGATACAATAAGTATTTATAATCTCAATACAATGTACATTTTCGTATAATGGAAAAAAAAATAACTAACAATCAAAAAGGTGAAACCTATATTATCACATTCAAATTAGCATGCCAGAATGAATACAGATCTTACCAGCTCCTCTGCAACCTCATGTTCTAAATCCAACAGGTTAATCATTAAAGGTCTCCTGTATCTGAATCCTCGTCCAAACTCAAGGCCCATCAGTTCTTCAGCTGATCTAG
The DNA here is from genome assembly GCF_019279795.1 of Protopterus annectens. Taxonomy (NCBI): domain Eukaryota; kingdom Metazoa; phylum Chordata; order Ceratodontiformes; family Protopteridae; genus Protopterus; species Protopterus annectens. Next base: position 39,293,768 of record NC_056728.1, on the reverse strand, counting down.
AACCTTCAAGACCAACCAGCAACAATGCATGCACACCTGCGAATGACAAACATTTGTTGTTCAACAAGTACATGGATGCATTGTGTGCAATACTGTTTACTTTCTTCATTTTGTTTTTATGCAATATTTTCAAGTTGCTTGACATTTCTCATTACACAGATCTCTATTTCTCTCTCTCTTACATACACACATATGGGTACCAATCTTAAGTTCACTATACTAGGAAATGACACATTAAATCTCAATCGCTATGTGTGACTCCACACTTTTTTCATTAATAAATCATACATAACTTAATGAAGTAATAAAACAAATCCGCAGAAGCCTACTAGTTCACATAATGAGAGTGAACAGAATAATTTAAATTGAAGGTGGATTTATTTTACTTCACATTTAACTTCAGAAAATCATTGCTGATAAACAAATCATCAAAATCATTATGTTGATGACTGTTGACTGATACTGAGAAAATGATATGACAAATAGGAATTTCTGCACAAGCTATTATGTTTCTTCCATTTTTGGTTCACAGAAACTTCAAAACACTTTAAATGCTATCATACAATGATAGCTCATCAGTTTACAAAAACGTGCACTCATTGGTCAGCCCAACCAGCGTGCCCATTGAAAATTGAGCATATACCAATAGAAAGAAGTCTGGTCGCTTAAGTATGAGAGCTTCTTCTATTAATATGTGATGGAGGCATATGTCTCAACTGAACAGATTTTCACCTCATATTTTTGGTCTGTTCCTCATAAAATGTGTGGTTTTCTTACAAATCACTGAGGAATGAAGTTACTAAATAATGACAAACATTGAGTTTCAGAGTTATTATCTTTCAGACAATGCACAGTAACACAAATTTTGTTATTCTAACAGCTTTCTAAGTTTATAAGAGCAACATTTACAATTAGTACTTATTTTGGGGTCTTTGTCCCCCAATGTTTAATGCTTTGTCCACATTTCTTGAGCTAAGAGGTTGACAGGTATGAAGGAAAGAAGAAATACAAGGAAAATCAGCTACGTTCTGCAAAACTAAATAAATGTACCTGATTTTCCTTGTATTTCTGGCCTGTCTCTCTCTTTTGTATCTCTAAACTCCCTGATTTTATAGTTTAAAAAAAAAAAAAGCAATGGAGATCTTCCTTTCTCTGTTGCTTGTTTTCAACAGCACTGATGTACTCTGCAAGCATGCAAATGTAAGTCCCATACACATGCACAGTACATCAACAAATAAGGAAGAATGAGAACACAACATGGAGGAACACTGCAAAGCCATTATGCAAAGACATTCCAGAAAAGTAAGCACTTTCTTAAATAATGTCATTGCATAATATCAATAACCAACTCATGGGTTCTCTCTCATGAACAAGCATGCCAATTATGGGTAAATCTTCAATATACCCATACTCACTCAGCTATTGCTTATCAGCTATTGCTTATTATACAATGACTGGCCAGTAATATTCAAAAATGAGCACGCCAACAGCAAAAGTCTGGCCACTAAAGTATCGCTCAGTTTTTTTTCGTATGTCATAGACAAGCATTAGTCTAAAAGAAAGAGTTTGAAACTGAAAAGTGTGTTGTTATTTAGTGACTTTGTTCATCATGAAATTTGTGGTTTTCTAACAAATCAGTGAAGAATGACGTCACTAAAAATGACAGGCATTTTAGTTTCAGACTTTCTTTTCTTCAGGCAATGCACAATTATTCTTAGTCCACGTTTCTTCAAATAAAAAGTCAAGAGGTACATACAAGAGCAGAGAAAATACAAGGAAAATCAGGTACGTTCTGCAAACTAAACAAACATTTTTGATTTTCCTTGTATTTTTCCTCTGTCTCTCTCATACCTCGAAACAGTCTGGAGGTTACATTTTTTTCCTCCAAAAAAATAGCAATGGGGATCATCCTTTCTCCTTTGCTTGCTTTCTAAAGCAGTGATATAATGTGTAAGCCTTAGAACATAAGTCCCATATGCATACGCAGTACATCATCAAAGGGAAGAATCCAGAAACAACATGGAAGAACACCCGGCGGTGTTATACAAAGATATTATTTAAGAAAAGTAAGTATTTTTTTTTTCTTAAATAATGTCATTGTATAATCACACAAGTGAGCAAACAAAGCCAGTTGTGGATAAATCAGCATTACCCATACCCAGTTGTGGGTTATTGCTATATTATACAATGACTGGCCATTAATGTTTGAAAACGAGCACGCTGATTGGCCAGCCCAACCAGCATGCCCGTTGTAAATTCCCAGAATAGAACAATGGAAAAAGGTCCTGTCACCTGGACTTCTTTCCATTCGTATATTCTATAACTTTTATTTTTTTTTAACAAAAAATAATAAAAAAAATCTATAGTCCGTACTCCAGACATACCAGAGAGGCAACATGGAGGAAATACAAAGAAAACCAGGTATGTTATTTAAAACTAAAGACACGTACCTGATTTTGTTTGCATTTCCTCCATTCTGTCTCTCTCTCCGACCCCTAATGCAGCCAAAACTTTTTTTTTTAATTAAAAAACAAAAAAAGAAAACAAAAATGGAATAACTGAGACTTTCTTTTCTCCATTGCTTTCTTTTCAAAGCATTGATGTACTGGGTATGCTTGGGAATGCAAGTCCCATATGCATGCACAGTACATCAAAACAAGGCAGCAGGATACCACCAGCCGTGGAAGGACAGTATGGCGCAGTTACACAAAGATATTATTTAAGAAAAGTAAGCATTTAGTTTCATAAATAATGTCATTGTATAATAGCAATAACCGACTCTGTGGTTGTGGTACACTGAAATTTACCCACGGTTGGGTTTATTTAATCACGAGGGCTTCACCCTCGTAATTAAACCACACCAACTGTGGAGAAATCTTCAATATACCACACCACATAATCGGTTATTGCTTAAATAAGCATATTTTGTTCAGTTGTCTACTAGCTTTCTGGTGTTGAAACTGTGAGAATTAGGAAGTTCTAATAATAACATCAGGCAGAAGATAATGAATGGAAATAAATCATAAAGTGCATGACCATGAGTACCTATCATGGTCACTATTGACATCTTTTTCTGATCCTTTCAGATATTTACTGAACATTGATTTAAAATATCATGTCAATTGAAATGAAGTAAATTTGTATGACAATAACATTTGGGTAAGGCCAATACCATCCACAGAATGCATATGTGCTGATTCTTAAGCTTGTGCCAGACTCCACAACCAGTTAAAATCATGTCTCTTTCCCTCCTGAACACCTTTGCGGATTCTCTGCCCACCACCATTCCAACATTGTTCTTTGTCTTTTTGGCTTTTCCCGGTAAGGGGTTGCCACAGTGGAACTCCGGTCCGCTAATGATTGGCATTAGATTTTTATGGTGCCGAGTTACCAGCCCGATGCTCAACCAACCAACCAATGCCAGTGAAGGCACACCCATTTACGCATATCTTTCGGAGGCCACTCAACCATTGGGAGGACATGCAGACTCCACACAGAAGGCACTCCCCACACACTAGCTGAGAATTGAATGGGAGAACCTCTTGCTGTGAGGCAACAATGCAACCGCTGTACCACCACAGCTTCACACTTATAGTCCCATTCTATTAGTCCACAACATTCTCTGTCAAAAAGTAGTTAGTCCCTACAATCTGCTACCTGTTCCTTCTCCTTTGCTCTTTTTGTTCAGAATGATCTCTTCACATCATTTTGACATGATCTTATAGGTACATAGATTGGTACCAGGCTATCAGCCCTAGGGCCTGTATAAACCTAGCCATAACAATTCCCTGGATATTTCTTCCCACAATATTTACTTCCCTTGTTATTCTTATTATTCTTATTTATTAATATTATGGTCCCCCAATTCTTTGGGTCCTGGTGAGAAAAGCAACAGCTCCTATAGCCTCTGGTCATATTTCTTCCCCCCCATTTCACAGATCATTTTGGTAGCTTTCTTCTGGACTTGTTCCTGCAGCCTGGTGTCCTTTTCCTTATATGTCTTCTTGAGCTGCATACACTACTCAAGGTCTGTCTAATGGAAGCCCTGTAGAGTAGTAGTATTATCTTTTTTCTCTTGGAATCTGCCATCCAGAGGTTATACCCTTGCATTTTGTTTGCTGTAGCCACTGCCTTCTCACAATGCTCCAAGTGGTCTAATCCAGGAGAAACCAACACTGCAAAGCCCTTTTTTAAACTATACCAACAGTGTTACAATTTACATACAAACATATACCATTAAAAGAAACATTATTCCTCGATTCCCCATACAATCAAACGTCCCTCAAATCCTTCCCCCTCTAATGGATTCCTTTGGAATGCATGGTACAATGAGTAAAATGTTCAAACGTTGCTCCATTGTTATTTTACCCTGTCTTTCTCTTCTCTGTTTGAGCCCTTATTGGCCTCTGATAAGTCCTGATATTATTTATCTCTTCAGGCTCTCCTCCTTCTACTTCAGCTTGTACACCAGATGCTTTACCTGCTCAGTTGCCATCACTTCTACTCTGTACTTCATCCCCCCAGCTGATACCTTACTGAGGTAACGGGGGACTAAGCGCAGTGAAACTCAGCTGCTACCATTCATGGGCTGTTTCCACATCCTCCACCACTTCGCTTGTCTTTTACCGCCAACAAAGAAGTTTATCCTGCTCTTTGTTTCCTTGGATATGCTTTAAAACCAAACAATTGAACAGTATTGGACCCAGAAAAAGACTCATTGTAATACTCTATTAGACTCTTTTCTGATACTGTCTCACTGACTACAACCCTCTTTATCCTACCACTCAACTCCTCAGTTACTCACTTTCACACCCTTGGACCTACCCCCAGTCCCTCAGACCTCTATGTGGGAGCAAGCTGAAGGCCCTGTTGTTCAGGTCGGCAACATGTACTGGTGCACCTCTCTCATGTTCATCTATAATACAGTCATAAAATTCAATGAGGCTTGACTGACAACTCTTTATGGCTGTCAAGCTATCCTTTAAATTTGTTGTCAAGAAATTCTACATCCTTCCTCTCGGAGTTCTATCCATGACCTTCCATGCAACAGCTGTTAAGCTAAAAGACCAATAGTTCCCAGGATTTTTTCTGCCCCACCCCATGCCATACAGCAGTACCACAATTGTTGTCCTACAGTCCTCTGGCACTTCAGAACTAGATAGTAATACGTTAACAATCTCTGTCATGAACTCAGTCAGCACAGTGACCATATATCTGAAGACATGGGGACAGTCCATCTAAATATTATGCTTTATCTTCCCTAAAGCCAACCAGTTCCCCCTGAACCTCCTCCATCTCTGTCCAGATGTCTGCATGCTCTTGTCCCAATCTGCTCTGTCTCTCTCCCAGCATGGTAACTTCCTATCCTTTCCTTTGTAAACAATGAAATAAAGTAAAATATTCATTCAGTGTCTGTTTTTTCAGTCTTATATGAGCTCCATCCCATTTTTGCTCAGCCTAGCCAGTTCTGTCCCCCTCCTCCTTATTTCTGCTATGTACCTAAAAAAGTTTCTTCAGGTCTTTACCTTTTAGACATTAGGAATGTCATTCCGCACAGTTGTTCTTCACTGAGAAAAAGCTTCCCATCCTTTCTCATAATAAATATAAGCTTTTAGTAATAGAATTATCTGCACAACACAATTAAGATTAAGGCATTTACTGAAACATTAAAAGGCAAAACATAGTGCTAACAAGTCTAGCAAAAGAAAAACAGGTGCATAATTCCTGGATGCCATGTCAACACATGCCAGTGAGCAGGTATATTTCCTCAACACCCGTGAGGTGTTGACCGGCAATATGCGCCTCTTCCACCAAATAGCAGAATACCCTGGGATAGTGGGTGCTATAGACTGCATGCACATCTGCATCAAAGCACCACCCAGTGAGCAGGGTAGGGGCTACAGCAACCACAGGAGCACCCCCTCTATCAACTGCCAGGTCATATGTGATGCCCAGGGCATTATAATGAATGTGTGTGCTGGCTGCCCTGGAAGCTATGACGATCCTCACATATGGCATCTAACGCAGCTGTACCAGAGATATGCCAATGAGAACATCTCCCTACGGTCACCTGGGGGGGTGCTGTGTACACACTGAAGCCGTGGCTGATGACATCCATCAAAAATGCACACACACCTGAACAACAATGCTATAATGAGGCACACGCACAAGCCAGACATATAATAGAGCTTGTGTTTGGGATGCTCAGGTCACAGTTCCAGTGTCTGGACACATCCGGTGGAGCCTTGCAGTATGCACCAGCTACGTGTACCCAAATTGTTATGGTATGTGCGATGCTGCACAATATGATCCCATGCAAACAGCTGCAGCAGAAACAGCATGGGGCAGGGCCACACAGCCCTCCAACAATGCCAAGGCCTCCATAGGCACAGAGCAACCCAGAGGAGGAAGAACCTGAGCCTGCCCCAGTAGACAGAAGGAGGCATGCCCAGTATGCCCTGGCCTTGGCAAAGAGGTAACGTATAGCACATGCACTGACATAGTAGGGTCCCAGGGAATGACACCTCTCTCCATCTTGCACATACAGTAAAAGGGATGCCAAACATGACACCACCTGTGCTCAACCATGTATAGGGAGTGTACTATGTGCATCCAACACAGGCAGCCCTCCAGCACCATCTACAAGTCTGGCACACCCACAATGTAAGTCAATCAACCTACCAATTGGCAAATGGAGTAGAATGTGTTGTCACCTGTAGCTATGGTATGGATGTGAGCATGCAGGGGAATTGGGTGGCTGAATGTTACCGCAGCAGACAGTAGACACCCATAGTGCCACTCTGACATGTGTAACACATACTGGAGTCACCACAGTAGCCAGTACTACACAGGGAGACAGAAGCAACTGCAGGAAATTTGCTGTGCGAAATGTGTATCCATATAACCCGCACATGCCAGTCAGGATGGTTCACATACCCAACAGCAGTCGAAGCCAGCAGGACAGGTGTACACAAACACAAACAGGGCCTGTGCCATGGCCTCAGAATGATGACTAGGGTTAACCCCACCCCCAGGCCTACACAGACAGACCACAGCAGGGCAGGCAGTGGTATGCCAGTTCTGAAGGGTAGGATGTCAGACAATAATATGTAGGGCAACCAAAGCCATGATCTGTAGTACACTGGTGTGCCTCTAGACAGCATGATAGCAAAACAGAATGAAATGTAGTAAATGACATACCAGTACAGTCATAGCAAATGTGTATGTGTCACTTGTGCCCCCCCATCCTACATAGCAATGTAATGACAGTCAGGTGTACCCCCACTCCCATGTAGACATGTAGAAGCAGTTGGGTGTGCCCCTACCCCCACTCCAGTGTAGAAATGTAATAACAGTCAGGTTTGCCCCTCCAATCCTGTGTAGAAACATAGTAACATGCATGAGTATGTATAATACGAGTGGAGCAAAGATGCCCAGAGGTGTCCAAGGTAGCAGGCTAGGCTGTAGCATGTGCACAATATGCAGGTCTGTGTGTGGTAGGATGGTGTGTCCCATACTGTGTGAGAGTGGTCAGTATGTATGCATGTTGAGGTAAGACCTGGTGGCCATAGCCCAGTACTGCTGATGACAGGGACAAGCCCTCACAACTGCAGTGCCAAGGACAATCCCCCATCAGTACACCACCTGCTAGCAGTAAGCCAATGTAAATGTATGGTGATAATATGTGCCATCATCTGAAAGACTGACATGGCATGGTTGTTGGGCTAGATACACAAGCAGTACACAGGGGAAAGTACCCCAGACATACAGTATACATTGTATAACTGAGAAATGGAGACACCCTTGGAATTGTACATAAAGGTATGCATCACAGCAACTGGTCCTGTAGTAGCGGATGCCGGTGATGTCTGGCCGAACACCTGCAGATCACAAAGGAGGTAGAACTGATATTTTGGGAAACAGCTGGTGTACCTACTCATGCCAGCATACCAGGAATGACCCATGCATATCTGTGTGTCAGATGCAAGTACTGTCCATAGCACACATGCACCCAGCTCACACAAACACCACCCACTGGTACCTCTCTTGCCATATCCCTGCTGTGGGGAATGGGTACAGTATGACCCCTCCTGTACATGGCAATGGTGGAAGAATGCAGCATGTAGTGCAGGTGTCCCATGCAGGTATGTCCCTAGCTGTAAGTGGCACCCTGCCAGCATCCACACCACCTGATCAAGACTGACAGAAGGAACTTGCATGAACACCTACCACACCTAACCTGTCCCCCCCAGGGGAATATACTGTCTGGTGGTCTGCGACTGTAGGCCTGACAGAATGCAACGACCTGCCACATGTGGCCCGCAGCAACAGCTAATGCCCCACAGGCCTCTGCCAAAGGCCTGTGTCTCACACATACTGCCAATGCATGTGAAGTCATGGACACCCAAATAACAACATAACACACTGCACATAAGCCATATACAAGGCCATGTGGACAAACCACAGTAACATGTCCACCATGTCCCACTGCATGAACTATGGACCAACACTAACACACACCTGTGATGGGGTGATACCCTTAGGGAAAGTATCAGAGAATGTATGCATAATGTCTGGAAGAGGTTAGAATAACAGATGGGGGGGGTGCATGGGCAGCATGGAATATGCAGGGCCTAACACCAAGCTGTGTGCCCACACTATCCCTGGCTGCAAACACATAAATGGATGGCTACACACCTGCCCGTACACCACAATAGGGTTAATGTCCTGACCCATGGCCCCTGCCTCAGGGCAACCTCTGTGAATCTGTACAGCTGTGAGGCATTGCCACAGCAAGATAAGCCCAGACTGTCTTGTCAATGGGTGTACAAGTATGAGCTCCCCCACCAGCACTCTACCAAGGTGCTGAACTGGATACACAGACCCAGCAGCAGGTGTCTGCAGCTCCCCCACCAGAATGGCATAGCTTACCATGAATATCTAGGTGTCTGCCCACAATACCGGACAGAGCTGCAGTCATGCTTGTCCCTCAAGACGGCACTGTGAGCAAGAATGTCCACCTGGCAGTACATAAAGACAGACAACATCACTGTGTATAACAGTACACATGTCTGAATATCTCTGCTATCAGCGATACCATGCAGCTGAAGCAGCACAGACACAATCACCTACAGTACACACTATCCCCTGCAAAGTTTGTCCCCATACTGCCAAACGGATACCCAGCAGAAAAACCTTGCTGCCTGTAGGTGTACAAAAACAAAGGTCTGCACTGGTGTACAAACTACCTAGTATTGATCCACACATTCTATACAGAAGGGCATACTGGGCATGCTCACACACTTAGAGAAATGAAGGCAATGTCAGTCAACAACATACTGAAAGGACATACTGTGCATGCTCACACACGTAATCAAAAGAAGCCCATGTCTGCAAACAACAGTGGACCAGACATATCTGGCAGTCACAGTTGTTAGTGCAGACACTCCTCAGTATGTATCACCCATGCTTTGCACACACAGTGGATAGAAATGCATGCATATATCCAAGGACAATACACTATAATAAGTCAAATGTACATGTACATATATGTGTGGGAGAGAGTGACTGTGACAAGGAGCCAACCATTATGAGGCTTGTCCCACCCAGCACACAGCCAAATTACTACAACCACATGATGCTCAGATGTCACTCACTGTAGACATTAGCCACCGGTATCTGTCAGCATTACGGACTATGTGGTGCAAGTGCTAGCTGTGCAACATGATTGTACAAGGAAGTAGTCATCTAGCAGCTGTATACACGTACCTGTGGAATATAACCCTTCGTGTGCCCGCGTGTGGTGTGTCAACCTCTAGATTAATGGGTTATGGCTCATGCACACACACTGCCCTCCCCATAGCCCTACTATGAAAAACCCACTGAGGTCATCCTCTTTGAAATACACCCTTGGGAAAAGTGTAGCACAGTAATCTCTGTAGTGCGTCCCATAACTGTATACTGCTGTAGTGTGATAAAGTAGCTAGGTAGATGCTCTAACCCCAGACATGGCAAGTGTGTGTGTGTGTTAGTGTGCCTGTCTGTCTGCATAGAGAGCAATGCTTTTTATGGCAGCCACACTCCTTACAACTCCCATACTCAACTTTGGCAAGGTTGCTGATGTCACCCACCTAGAAATACACCTCCGGGAAGATTGTAGCCCAGTAATCACCGTAGCACATCCTATAACTGCATACTGCTGTAGAGTGATAAAGTAGCTAGGTAGGTCTTCTAACCATAGACGTGGCAACTGTGTGTGTGTGTGTGTGTGTGTGTGTGTGTGTGTGTGTGTGTGTGTGTGTGTATAGAGAGCAATGCATTCTAGTGTAGTCACATGAATTACAATTCCTACACTCAACTTTGGCAAGCCTGCTGATGTCGACCACCTAGAAATACACCTCCGACAAGGTTGTAGCCCAGTAATCACCATAGCACATCCTGTAACTGCGTACTGCTGTAGAGTGATAAAGTAGCTAGGTAGGTGTTCTAATCCCAGACGTGGCAACTGTGTGTATGTGTCTGTCTCTGTCTGTGTAGACAGCAATTCATTTCAGTGTAGCCACACAAATTACAATTCCTATACTCGACTTTGGCAAGCCTGCTGAAGTCGCCCACCTAGAAATACACCTCCTGGAAGGTTGTAGCCCAGTGATCACCGTAGTGCATCCTGTAACTGCATACCACTGGAGTGTGATTTAGAACTGTGGCAGGGTTCCATCCCCACCCATGGCAGTTTTGTATGTGTCCATGTCTGTATATGGAGCAATGCATTATAGGTTAGTCACATGCACTACATTTCACATGGCCCACTTTGGCAATCCAGCTGATGTCATTCTTTGTGAAATACAGCTTTGGGGAAGGAGTTCCCTAGTAATTCCCATGGTGCATGCTATAACAGCTCCATGCTGTAGTGTGGTATAGTCCTCTGTCAGGGGTTCTATACCCACACATGTCAGTCGTGGATGTTTTGTGTGTGTCTCAATGTCTGTGCAGGGAGCAATGCATTTTAGGCTAGTCACCCAAAGTACATTTCAAATGGCCTACTTTGACAATCCTGCTGATGTCATTCATTGTGGAATAAACCCTTGAGGAAGGAGTAATGTGTGTGGCATGTACTATAACTTCATAGTGCTGAGGTGTAATAAACTAGTTAGGTAGGGGTTGTACTCCCAGACATGACAGGTGTACATTTGTGTGTTTGTCTTCACAGCTCATATCCTGTGTAGAAGTGGTTGTAAGTGCGTGGCCAATGTGGAGCGGGTTTTGCATAAGTCTTATATGGCGGCCCTACTATATAGCACAATGTCCACTGTACAGGGATAACAGATGTGAAATAGCTGAGAGGCTGGGGTGCAAAGCCATATCCATACATGTGACATCAAGGCCAGGCAACCACAGTATTACCTAGAGCACACTCTCAACATATGTCTCACACACACACATGCCAAGGCAACAGCCAATATGTGGGTAGTACACTGCATATTGGCCACCGATAGTAACCATGGAGTGATACCAGTGGGCTACAGAGGGTATGTCCCCTGTCCATCTGTCCAATATGCACGTACATGCTGACAGTGCACCTCCCCCATGTTCCCCAATGGACACCTGCAACACCTGTGGTGCCATCACATGTATCCCACAACAAACATACCAAGCCTGACGGCATGCCTTGTATGGACAGTTGCCACTGACACCAGGGAATGCTGTCAGCATGCCATTAATGTAGGTGCAGGTAAACATGCTGCCCATTACCGGTCCCTACACAGGGGGAAAGACTGGCACATGTGATGGTAATCTGTGTGCACAACATGGGCCAGACACCTCAGGTAAAGATCCACATGTCACTGTACATGCATGTGGGAGGTGTGCACATCCCAGACACCATCCATGTCATGGGGTAAGGAACACATGCATGGCAAGCAAAGCACAACACTGGCCACACACAATAGTCACCCAGGTGACTGGATGGGGGATACAATACCCACCTGTGTGGGTAAGAGCAGAAACTACAGCCCTGTGACACAATGCAGACCATTGTCATGTGGCCTGATGCCAAGGTATACCCATCGCCGATGCTTGTATAGCCTGCTGCCACAGTCGACCACCACACACCCGTGCAGACCTGCACCAATGCATGTCAGTACTGGCACTCTGTGCGTTTGTCTGTGTTATATGGTGCGTAAGTTCACAGCCACACTCACTACAACTCCATGCACATACAAAAGCATGCTGTCAGATGTCAGACACCTCCTCATACCCTTCACCCATACCACCTCCGTATGACCCATATGGTGCATGTGGTATCTGCACAGTGATGTGTTGTGTCAATCCCGCTAATAATGTGCTGTACCCCTGGCCCTGCCAAGTGTGTCAATCTGTGCGTGTCCCTGTGAGAGTGTGGCTGTATTGACACTGGCACCTATTCATGCTGACAGGCATGTGTACGTCACCTACTGTATAGCTACCATATCCCTGTTGCAGATGTCACGCACCATCACAGATATGTTCTGAGGGCTCCACAACAGGTAACCCATGTGGCGCATCCAATAACTGCATCGAACTGTGAATCCAGTACATAGTTGTCAGGGGTTTGATACCCTGTGCTGGTAAGTGTGTGACACAAACAAGTTGCAGTTTTACTCCACCATCCCTCCCTAACATGTCTTTTCCTCTGTCTCTGGTGGATGTGGAGACCTACATCAGCTTTGCTTAGGCAGCAGCATGTGTATTTTAAGTGATGCTCATGATCAGCTGATGGCCTCTGCATGAATTGCAGCCCTCCCCTGGCTGATTGCATGTGGAACAGCTGTAGTAAATGTCACATAACCAATTGCATGGAAACACACTCCGATATCTAGGAACATCATGTTGGTGTTGGCCCTTGTCATGCACTGTGAGCAGGAACTAGATTTGTTGGTTGGCAACCAGCATCTGCGATGGATTGGGGATTTACCTTCAACAACATACATTGTGGAAACAGGGCAACACACAGGAGGGGGATGTGCCTGACCTACCTACAGACTAAGTGCTGCTATACTGCATGTGGCATACTGTTGGTTTAAGAGTGTGTGTGGATATGTCTTTCCTACATGTCTCCATACCTGCCATGTCAATTCCATGTTTATGTGGAATCCCCATCTGCAGGGTCATCTGCAGACAGGGCCATGTGTTGTGTCATTGGTTCCATGTGTTATCTATGTAGCATCTATCTGTGGACTGCAAATGGTAGTGTGAGGATTGCAGTCTGTAGATGGTGAAAGCCGTGACAGTTACTGATGTCTTATCCCTCAGATGACGTATGTTTCCATAAATCCTGTTACAACAGTAAATGTATGAGGTTATCACAGCAACATGTCATCAGTGGTCCTGTGCATGTGCTGCCAGCCACAACTCTACCAACCTGTGTACATATGTCATGCACGATGTGGTGCATATTTGCTGTACATCATAATTAGTGTCATCACATCTGCTAACATGCCAGTGAGATATCAGACCGCCCCACATATTATGTACAGTAGGGGGTAGATTTGACAACATAACCTGGACATTCTGTGGATGTTTGTACAACCCTGTGTGTGTGTATGGGCATCAGTGTTACAGACAGCAGGTAGCAATAACTTCTACAGGAGAACTGGCACACTCAGGGCAGCTACATAAGTGTAGGAGGTTCAGAAACTACAGACAGAGTGTGAGTAAAGCCATGTTATGCTTTGTATAGTACTGGTGTTACAGGGTGTGTGTGTACATATTACTTTACCTTGGAATGCAGTCTGTCTGCATAGCTCTCAACTGTGGGCCTATCCTCTTGGTGCCCAGAGGTGTGCCTATCATGTGTTATCTGTCCACCACACAGGTCCTGTGTCAGATAATCCACTGGCAGTGTGTGTGTTGCTTGCTATCAGCACATGATCTACATATCAAGCTTTGCATATATGACATGCTGTGGGGGGATGTTCCATAGTGGGCTGTGAGTATATCACACTGCCATTGCTGCCATTAGTCCACTTCTGTTGTATCCCCCACACATATTGTGGGGCTGGGGCCATATATTTGTGGGTGTCACCTACACAATATGTGCATGCTCTTATGCAATCCAGAGGCCAGTGTATGTAACAGTGGTATATGGGCCTGTATTATTGAGTCTGGGGGGGAGCACCATAAATGTCCTTGGCTGTTAAATATTTGGGGGTATCAGGGGTGAGCTGCCATAAGGTGTCTGGAAGTAAAGTGCCATATACTTCACCAATATATACATCACATACATATTTTTGGTTACTGCAAGCCTAGTGCCACCCGCCAGATGGACTGTTCTGTTTGTAAGTGTGCATGTAATGGTGTCAATTATGCCTTGTTATGTCACAGTTACAACCCGTGTGGTCACATACGTCCTTACCTCCCACTGCTGTTGTACAGAGTGTAGTAAGCAACTGCTGAACTATACACCTGCATTACGCACTGTTGATCGTTTGGTATCCTGTGGCCCAGTCAGTCTTCACTACTGAACAAATCTGATGACATGGCCTGGACAGCAATGGTTGTACACCTTACCTGACTACTGCATTAGTATAACTGTTTCATGGTTGCATTTCTCTGATTATATGGATGTCACTGTCTGAACAGCTATATGACATGGCATGTAGAACTGTCATGGTACACAGTGAAAGGTATTCCATTACTGCAAGCCTGTGTGTGGAGTTTTCCCAGTGACCTCTCTGTGCGTATACGTTGCAGGCAACGGTCATCATTTGTATGGGTAGCCCATACAGAGTCCGGTTGTTCAGGGGTTAGATGTAGGCATAGTAGCTGTTCCATACTGAGTGCACTGACTACATATGTATCCTACTGTACATATATCTGCATGCATATGTGTAGTCACATGTATATCCATATATCTGTGTATATATATATATATATATATATATATATATGTGTGTACATATGTATGTATGTATGTATCTGCATATCTGTGTCTGTGCATCTGTATCCTGGGGGTGTTGCTGGCTACTACAGTTTACATTACCTATGGGAGGCAGACTGTACTGCATGATATATGAACAATACCAGCCTGATATCGTACAGGTGGGATGTTGTACTCTTAACTTCCTTTGCCCATGTCATGTCAGGTCCTGGTTACAGGATCCACAACACTTGATAGTGTATTACGGGGCGGATGTGTTTGGCTGTGGGGCGGATGCCTACTTGTACATTACGTATAGTGTGTGGGGCCTCTCAATCCCAGTGATGGTGCATGTGGACATGTGTGTTTGTTAATCTACCATTGCTCTCTACAGATGTATGGCCATACGCACCGATATAGATATATATATCTGCTGACATATATGTAACTATGTCCGTATATACCTACACAGCTGTATATCTGCATACACATATGTAAAGTGCTGTGTATATGTAGTTATATAGGTGTAGACACTTATATGTGTCGATGTATCCATCAGCATGTATATATGTTCATATATATAGTGATATATATGTATATAGTGTTAGAAAGCTACATATATATATATATATATATATATATATATATACACATATACATATACAGATATGTTGTAATAGTGTAGATAGTAATATATTTACACACAGATACATCTAGATGATGGTATACATTCTCTGTACAGTTGCATGACTGGACTGGTTGATATGTTTGTTATTGCCCTGACTTTCTACAGTTGTCGTGACCACTGTAGCTATGTTGCGGAGGGTTCTGGGGTCAAGAACTGCATGTGCTGGACATTGCATTGTACAGCATATCTGTTACGGCTGTGGTGGGGGGGGACATAGCAGTCATCACCAGGTTCCCCTCATGTGAGCCCCCACCCCATCAACCGTGCATAAGGTCAGTTATTTTGTGGTGGGGGTTTTGATTGTTATTCCTTTCTGGTGCTGCAACTCACATATCTATCTGTATATCTATATGTATATCTATATTAATATCTAAATATATGTGGACATATGTATCCACCCACCTATATACCATTGATGTGATATGATGTATGTGTGAGTCAGACATTTATAGGTACCTGTGTATCTCTCTACATATACAGATCTATGACTGTCCATATGTCCATGCATGAGTGGCTCACAATATTGGCCTGCCCCACATTCGTCTGGCCAATTGATGTGGATGATGTCAGGCATGTGGTCAGTCAGGAATGCTGATACATTACAGTTGCAGACATCATGTTGTTCAGATTATGTGTATTACAATAGATCACTGTTTAATTAGCAACATTTTACATGTATATGAACAATATTTCATGTGTCCAGATATGTATCCCACTTTTGTCACACTGTGTCCAGAATGTTTGCAATAAGAGGTTGAATGTCATGCTATTAGTACAATTCCCCTTATGCAGATTGACTGTGCTGCATGATATATCTGGGTATACATGGGATGTCTGTATATCCGACATGGTGTAGTGTTAATTCACTATGTGGTATGCAGGGTCCTATGTTCGGGCCGTGCAGTGGCTATCAATTATATTGCAGGGTTGAACAAGGGCGGTGGGATGCAGGGTGATTAAGGCACTTGTAAGCAGTCATGAGCGTGTTTACGCAACGGTATGTGCTACCAACTGCAGGTAACAGCCAGTTACACTAGGTTAGTCCCGACATTGCTTACCGTGCTCATCATCACGCAAAGACAGACCTCTGGTTACATATGCCTAGAGGTAGTTTGAGTCAGATTTGCTGAGGCTGGAAATGTAAACATGCATGCTAGTGTCTACATATACTTACAACAGCTTATTGCTGCTTAACCTAACTTCTGCTGTATGCATTATGATACTGACACTTCACATGTGCATTTCCTGTAGTACTCCTGTTTTTTATATATATATATATATATATATATATATATATATATATATATATACACACACACACATATGTGTATGTATATATATATATATATATATATATATATATATATATATATATATATATATATATATATATATATATATATATATATATATATATTATTTTGTGGCCACAGTACTCCAGTTCAAGTATATATGTTATTCCGTGGGTTATGCAACATACATATTACCCATAACGTGGTTTGCCATGGGGAACGGTATGTCCCAGTACCTTCCCCTGTCTCCCCCCTTCATTCCCGCTGACATCCATGAGCCGGTCTCATTAGAACGGGTTCATACAAACATGGCATGCTTCAGTCCATAATGTTGTTCCCATCATTCCCTCCCCCCCTTCCCCCTCCACATCAGTCATCTTTCCTACACGTTCCAGCCTAATCTAACCACACCACTACACATTGCCCACTCTTCATTTCTCAGGACCCTTTGCGTATGTTGTCTCAACCCATGGATCTTCAGGCTTCCCACACATGTAGTCCATGTACATATGTCGCCATCTGTGCTTACTTTTTAGACATGATATGGTTACCCCGAGGACTCGTTTCGGCAGATGTTTGTGGTCATCCTGCCAGGGATGGACATAAGTTTAAGAGTAGATAAACCACAGCAACACACAATAACCAATATGGTAAAAACCACAGCAACAGCAATCCAGCAATTCCAAGGAAGGAAAATTTATTCAGCAAGCAGTAGTAAAAAAATCTCTAGCGCCTCGGCCAACAAGCCTTTAACAGAGTACATCAAATGAAAAAAGACTCACAGTTTATATATGCATATACTTAATTGAATAATAGACTAATAGTTCTAATTACACAGTTAATTGAACCTTATTAAAACTAGTTAGAATTGTGCTTTATGTTTTAATAAGGTTCAATTAACTGTGTAATTAGAACTATTAGTCTATTATTCAATTAAGTATATGCATATATAAACTGTGAGTCTTTTTTCATTTGATGTACTCTGTTAAAGGCTTGTTGGCCGAGGCGCTAGAGATTTTTTTACTACTGCTTGCTGAATAAATTTTCCTTCCTTGGAATTGCTGGATTGCTGTTGCTGTGGTTTTTACCATAAGTTTAAGAGTAGACTTAGCAGGGTGACACTGTTTCCCACTGGTAGTCTCCTGCCAGTAGTCTGGGAGCCAGTGCTGTGCTACACTTAGCGGTGCGTATTATTAGGTTTGCATGATAATCGCCTTTTAGCATTGATTTCTCCTTCGCCACTTATTATATATGTGTCATATATCCTCAACACATGTGTACGGATACTGTCTCAGATCCTGGGAACTTCTACACTTTATTACAGTAACACCTCACATCTGGACTTACTGCTGTACTCCAGTTTACACATGTATGTTCTGTAGTCAGTTATGGCACATATGACTGCATACAGATGCCTTTCACAGGTTCAGTTTGGTTATACTATGGTGGGGACATGTTTACTACTACCCCATTCTTCTGTACGTCTGTCATGGCTTGGTGGATAGCTACTTGGACTATGGTGTATGGGGGTCCTGGGTTCGTGAACTGCATGACTGTTTATTTTGTTGCCAGGCTGAAAAAGGCCCATTGGATATGGAGTTATTAAGGCACTCTAAAGGAGTTGTATGGCTGTACGCCCACTTACTAGTGCGTACATATGCCTACTACTGCCTTTTTGTGCTTACACCTGCTTACTAGTGCCTTATTCCGTCTGACACAGATACATCACATGTGCATTTTTTGCGGTACTCCAGTTCATATATATCAGCTATTTAGTGGGCTTTGCAACAAGAATATTGGTTATAACGTGCTTTGTCATGTAAAATAGACTGTGCTACAGTGGGACCTGAACCGAGAACGCCTGCGCATTGGTTGGGTGCTCTACCCACTACACTATTGCTGTTCTGATTCATTTGCATATTTCTAACATATTGTACTACCCATGTTTCCTTCCCTGAGCCCTGGAGCTCACTGTACACAGCATCCATCCATTATCCAGTTGCTAGCCCAGCCATGCCACACCTCCATACATTTCCCTCCCTGCACGTGTCGGTACTCCTCCATTATACTGTCTCAACCCAAGTCTCTGCAGGCTCTTCATCCGTTTAGTCCACGTACATTTGAGCCTTCCCTTAACCCTCCTCTGGTACTGGTGGGAACATCTATGTGACCCACAAGGTTTGGTTCATCCCACCAGGGACGGACCTGTTGCTGTGTCATGAGTAGACTTCTCTGGTATACACTGTTTCTTCCACTGGTAGCATCCTTGCAGGGGTTTGAGAAGCAGCAGTTTGCTCACACACTGGGCCTGCCCCATCTCCCGGTTGCATGGATCCAATACCCCAGGTGTGACATTCTGTGCATGAAGCATGCCCACATGCCCCCCACGGCATACACCGTTTTTAATTCCTCTCTTTAGTATTGTGCAAGACTACTGTTCTCAAAGTATGTGTTGACAGGCACTGTTCATTTATACACAGACTGCTCGGAATGCTGTGATTGAGCAATGTGTACATGTTTGCTGGATTGATCTACATACTTACATACATTTCCTATACTGCTGAATGACTGTGCTGGATGATATGTTTGTGATAACAGCAGCTGAATGTGTATCTGCCATGCCTTTGTGGTAACTCACTTAGACTGTACTGTGTAGGGTGGGGGGTTGGAACCTGGGAGTGCTGATTATCTTGTTAATGGGCACAATGAGAGCTGCTGGCTACAGACTGCCTAAGGCACTGTGCAGGAAGTGTTGGTGGGTATGCGCTGGTGTGCACGAGGCTCAGCCTTGCTGACCTCTGGTTACGGCACCTTACACTGAGTTGGCCTCCGCATTGCTTAACTAGTGTAGGCATTGCTTACCAACACCAAAACAGCCATAACCTCACTTGCTGCTGCATACCCCCACGCTACTTCATGTATTTAGTTCACATTTGTTGTCTGGGACAATCCGACTGTATGCTTCCCTACTGTCAGCGGTGGCCCAGGGATTGCAGCTTCACAGTAAACCCCAGCTACAAATTACACGTACTACTGAGGTGTACACATTCATAGAGAGTAATAGACTTACCATAGCTACGTACCACATTCTTCATGCTTAGTTCACATGTCAGTATTATACATGCTTAGGTCAGGCTTATATTACAGGTATGACTGTTGACAAAGGTCAGTTTAAGGTGCGGTGAGATTCCAGTTTAACAGTGTTGGATAGGCTACACTCAGGTATTCGGGTTAGGTTTGGTTATGCTATACCTGTGTGGTAGAGTAGAAGAGAATAGTGAAGGAGTAGGTAGGTAGGTAGGTAAAGAGGGGGAGATTGTAACTGTATAGTAGGCCATTGGAATGATTGGTGGGGGAGCAATAGGGAAGCTTTTCAGGATGTTGGGATTTGTATGTGAGGCAGGATAGGAGGTGTCGGTTTCACTAGTTGATGTAGGGGTATAGAGTGTTAGTTGGGGGGGGACTTCACCAGGTGGTGAGCATGTGCTGATCCAAGTGTGCTTGAGGTGTTCCTTCATGTGTTATTTACATGTGTTGTGTGGGACAGCTGAGGTAATACATGTGGGTAGGGGGTTCCAGATTCCGGCAATATATGTGGGTAAAAGGGTGTCACCTACTTGTGACTGTGAACATTAATAGTAATGAAACAGGGGTCGATAGGTAAGTGGTGTTAATGGGGCACACAAAGGGGCAGATAGTAGGGGAAATGTCCAGGGATGTGCAGAAAGGCTGACGGGAAGGTCCACAGCTGGCCATTTCTTCTACAGCAACAGCTGTGTATATATACACTGCATTTGAGGGTAGGTCTGGACACTCACACCCCTGGGTGGGGGTGTTGACAACAATAATACCTTAATGAGGCCAAGTAGTTTTTCTTACATGCCTGCAGTGAGGTGTTGCGACCATGTGTTCTTTGGTGTTATTTAGTGGGATTTGCAACAACACATCTGGTTATACCGTACTTTGTCATGCAAAATAGACTGTGCTGCAGTGGGACTTGTACTGGGTGTGGCTGCTTGTTAGGCAGCAGCTCTGCCAAATGCACATTATTGCTTACATCCCTGGGGTGGTCTGAATAGAACCACTCCAGCCAGCACCTGCACTCCTAGGCCCATAATTGCACACCCATAGTCCCCCTCCCACACCTCCTCTACAGCACTCATTCATACTCTGGGTGCAGGTCAGGTCTAAACACATCACTACACACTGCCCACTCTCCACTTCACGGGACCAATCTCATATGTTGTCTCGACTGATATGTCATCAGGCTTTCCCACCCTTGTATTCCGGGTACATACATGCCCCGCCTTGATAAGTCATTGCACAGGCTGCCTCCTATTACAAGACAATTTTTGGGGTGTCATGCAAGGGATGCTCCTGTCTCTGTTCCAAGATTAGATTTAGTGGGTCCACTGTGTCACCCCCCCCCCGGTTGTATCCTGCCTGTGGTTTGGGGAGCAGTGGATTGTTTACATTGTTTGTGTGTTTGTATGTTTCCCCTGTCTGGCTAGGGGGAATGTTGATGCTACGTGTTACATGTTTGTTGATTGGGCCTCTCACCTCATTGGCACGGCCTGTGAACATATGTAATTCTTAAGTGCTGTATCATATCATAGCTATATATCTGTGTATATATATATATATATATATATATATATATATATATATATATATATATATACTCTACCTCATCCTCACCCTCGCCCCTACGCCTCTAACCACAAACCTTAACAACCCTACCCTATCAACCCTAACCCACCCCTTCCCTCACCTAACTCCCCCTACTCCAACAACCCCCCCCTCCTCCCCCTCTACCCTAACCCCTTTAATCCACCCTATCCCCACAGACCGTCAATCTCCCTATCCCCACTGACTCCGCACCCGCACGTCCCGGCTCACTACCAAGAGCACCACTACCGCGACAGCCCGGCATCCGTCCGGGCGGTGGTGTCATGTCATCCGTCGGTCTTCAACGGTCTTCTGCATTGTCGCAACCCCCGCGACCCGCGTCGTCTTTCGTTCTTGATTTGCTATCTTTTCTATTATTTCGCTGTCGGTCTAGCTGTTTCATTTAAGTGGTAGAACCATATATATATATATATATACACACACACACACATATATATATATATGTATATATATATATATATATATATATATATATATATATATATATATATATACATACAATATTTTTTCCAGTTTTGACAGGAGTTTGATACCTCTATACTGCCCACAGATGTGAATGTCCCTTTCTTCTTTTACACTGGCACTAGGATGCTTATTCTCCATTCATCTGAAGATAATGGATAAATGGAAGTAAGGAGTCACAATAGGGAAGTCGCATCAAACAAATTTAAAAGAGTTCTTTGAGTCAGTAACCATGATGACAGACAGGAAATGGACTCCTGAGATTTCTTACTTTCAAATTAGCAATGTAACGTGATACAGAAGGCACATTATGCTAACATACATTGGGATTATGCCTCTATGACTGAGGTCTGTCAAGTAATATAGATACTCTTGACCAAATAATTTAGTGAAGTGTCACATTTTTAAACTACATTTTCATATTTTACACTGGACATACATTTTGTAACCCAGCCACTGGGGATGCACAAGCCAGTGCATATTTTTGTGCCAGTCCCAAGCCCAGGAAAAATGGGGAGGGTTGCGTCAGGAAGGGCATCTGGCATAAAACTTTGCCAACATATTTCATTCAGTCACCAAGAAAAATTTTTATACAGGATCAGTTGAGGCCCGGGTTAACAATGACCGCCACCAGTACTGTTAGCCCACAGGGTGCTGGCAGAAATTGGGCTACTGTTGGCCGAAGGAGGAGAAGAGGCAGAAGACATGGCCGAAGGCAGGAGGAGAGGAGAAAGGCTAGGACTGCGGTAGTGAGGGTCGGAACTTTGAATGCTGGCAGTATGACTGGTATAGGGAGAGAGCTAGCTGATATGATGGGCAGAAGGAAGGTTGGTATATTGTGTGTGCAAGAGACCAGATGGAAGGGGAGTAAGGCTAGGTGTATTGGAGGTGAGTTCAAATTGTTTTATCATGGTGTGGATGGGAGGAGAAATGGCATAGGAGTTATTCTGAAGGAACAGTATGCTGAGAGTGTTTTGGAGGTGAAAAGAGTGTCAGATAGAGTGATGTTTATGAAGCTGGAAATTGATGGTGTAATGATAAATGTTAGTGCATATGCTCCACAAGTTGGGTGTGCAATGGATGAGAAAGAAAAATTTTGGCGTGAATTGGATGAAGTGGTGATGACTGTACCCAAGGGTGAGAGTGTGGTGATTGGAGCAGATTTCAATGGGCATGATGGTGAAGGGAAGAGAGGGTATGAGGAAGTGATGGGTAGGTATGGTGTTAAACAAAGGAATGCAGAAGGTCAGATGGTAGTGGATTTTGCAAAAAGGATGGACATGGCTGTGGCGAATACTTATTTTAACAAGAGGGAGGAGCATAGGGTGACATACAAGAGTGGAGGAAGATGCACACAGGTGGATTATATCTTACGTAGAAGGGCCAGTTTGAAGGAGATTGGAGACTGTAAAGTGGTAACCGGAGAAAGTGTCATTAGGCAGCATAGGATAGTGGTTTGTAGGATGATGTTGGTTATCAAGAAGAGGAGGAGGAGTGTGAGGGCAGCACCAAGGATCAAGTGGTGGAAATTGAAAAAGGGTAATTGTGAGGTGGAGTTCAGGGATGAGTTAAGGCAGGCACTGGGTGGCAGTGAAGAATTATCAAATAGCTGGGTAACTACAGCAGAGCTAGTAAGGGAGACTGCTAGAACGGTGCTTGGTATCACATCTGGACAGAGGAAGGATGACAAGGAGACATGGTGGTGGAATGAGGATATACAGGAGAGTATACAGAGAAAGAGGTTGGCAAAGAAGAAGTGGGATTGTCAGAGAGATGAAGAAAGTAGACAGGAGTATAAGGAGATGAGGTGCAAGGCAAAGAGAGAGGTGGCGAAGGCTAAGGATAAGGCATATGAAGATTTGTATGAAAAGTTGGACACTAAGGAGGGAGAAAATGACCTGTACCGACTGGCTAGACAGAGGGACCGAGCTAGGAAAGATGTGCAGCAGGTAAAGGTGATAAAGGATAATGAGGGAAACATACTCACAAGCGAGGAGAGTGTGTTGAGGAGATGGAAAGAGTACTTTGAGGGGTTGATGAATGAAGAGAATGAGAGGGAGAGAAGGTTGGATGATGTAGGGATAGTGAATCATGAAGTACAATGGATTAGCAAGGAGGAAGTAAGGATAGCTATGAAGAGAATGAAGAACGGAAAGGCTGTTGGCCCAGATGACATACCTGTGGAAGCATGGAGGTGTTTAGGTGAAATGGCAGTGGAGTTTTTAACCAGATTGTTTAATGAAATCTTGGAAAGTGAGAGGATGCCTGAAGAATGGAGAAAAAGTGTTTTGGTACCGATTTTTAAGAATAAGGGTGATGTGCAGAGCTGTAGTAACTTCAGAGGGATAAAATTGATCAGTCACTGCATGAAGTTATGGGAAAGAGTAGTGGAAGCAAGGTTAAGAAGGGACGTGATGATTAGTGATCAGAAGTATGGTTTCATGCCAGGAAAGAGCACTACAGGTGCTATCTTTACTCTGAGAGTGTTGATGGAGAAGTACAGAGAATGTTGGAAGGAGTTGCATTGTGTTTTGTAGACTTACAGAAAGCATATGACAGGGTGCCTAGAGAGGAGTTGTGGTACTGTATGAGGAAGTCAGGAGTGTTAGAAAAGTATGTAAGAGTGGTACAGGATATGTACAAGGGTAGTGTGACAGCGGTGAGGTCTACAGTGGGAGTGACAGATGCATTTAAGGTAGAGGTGGGATTACATCAAGGATCAGCTCTGAGCCCTTTCTTATTTGTAATGGTAATGGACAGGTTAACAGACGAGATCAGACAGGAGTCCCCATGGACTATGATGTTTTCAGATGACATTGTGATCTGTAGTGAGAGTAGGGAACAGGTGGAGGAGACCCTGGAGAGATGGAGATATGCTCTAGAGAGAAGAGGAATGAAGGTCAGCAGGACTAAGACAGAATATATGTGTGTGAATGAGAGGGAGGATAGAGGAATGCTGAGGATGCAAGGAGTAGAAGTGGCAAAGGTGAATGAGTTTAAATACTTGGGGTCAATAGTTCAGAGTAATGGTGAGTGTGGAGGAGAGGTGAAGAAGAGAGTACAGGCAGGATGGAGTGGGTGGAGAAGACTGTCAGGAGTGATTTATGACAGACGAGTACCTGTAAGAGTGAAAGGGAAGGTCTACAAGAGGGTAGTGAGACCAGCTATGTTATATGGGTTGGAGACAGTGGCATTGACAAAAAGGAAGGAGTTTGAGCTGGATGTGGCAGAATTAAAGATGTTGAGATTTGCACTGGGTGTGACGAGGGTGGACAGTATTAGGAATAAGTATATTAGAGGGTCAGCCCAAGTTAGAAGGTTTGGAGACAAAGCCAGAGAGGCAAGATTACGTTGGTTTGGAAATGTGCTGAGGAGGGATGCTGAGTATATTGGGAAAAAGATGCTAAGGATGAAGCTACCAGGTAACAGGAAAAGAGGAAGGCCTAAGATAAGGTTTATGGATGTGGTGAGAGAGGACACGCAGGTGGTTGGTGTGACAGAGCAAGATGCAGAGGACAGGAAGAAATGGAAACAGGTGATCTGCTGTGGCGACCCCTAATGGGAACAGCCGAAAGAAGATGATGATAACACTGGATATACATTTTGTATGACAGTATGTATGCGACAAATATTATAATTAATCACTTAACTATTTAATGATGAATTTTAATTAATCAATTATTCAATTTATTGTAAAAATGTTTTACTACTTAAGGGATGATGGTAGTTTGTTTTAGTACTCTGATGATGCCCTATACATTAGGGTGAAAGCGCTTAGTGTTGTTCGTGGATGTTTTATTCGTTGTTGGTCCAGTCTACAATAAAGCAGAATTAATTGAAAACCAGGATTCAAGGTTCGCTGGAATTATTTGTTTTGCAAGTTTCTACGTTTGTGGATTTCTGATGTATGCGACTGGCATTATAATCATGTGCTGATCCTTTCCTTTATTTAGTTCCTTGTGTGGAACATTGATAATACAGAAGGGCTGGATTCTGCCTGCATCACTCAATAGCCTTCTCAACTAATTTCCATGAAAGCATGAATTATTCAAGTAACGTGATTTTCCAAATGTAATTGGAAGTAAGGATTATGGTTTTTGATTGGACTACATGAAGTAATTTTGTATTTTTGTGCTGCTGCATAAAGTTGTTCTGCATTGTTGACTTATTCACATATTGGAATTTTTGTTCTTTTCTGTATTACTTTTTTAATGTACTCAGTAATAAAAACAGAAAGATGTTTTGCTTACAGGAAACAATAACTGTGTAAATGTTTGTAATAATTAGAGAAATCATTTGCCTTCATGAAGTAGCAGCTTTTAGTGTTTACACTGGACATAATGTTTAATTTTGGGATCAAACATTTGTATTTGTAATTAACTTAAAATGGTGTCACAGTTTACAAACAAGGGCCAATTCTGGCTCAGTTATATGCACCCTCTTGGTGTCTATGTATGTGGATTACAATAACCTTGTCTGTATAGCTGAATGCATACCCCCCCTACATATGCATCATTTTGTATGGTATTGTATCCATACAGTATTACATTCAGAGTATAATGCATTGTCCTTTAGGGTACATGGAACATATTTTAGTACATTGTCACTTCTATATGGTTCCTTAATTTTAACTCTGAACAGAATTTAAATGTATATTTTCATTTAAAAACAATTGCGCCAAATCACATTCGGTGCACTACTTTCACAAATGTAGTAAGCTGTCACTGCCATGCACGCAAGATAATTTTGACAAGTTTCCTTTAGTTATAGTATCTGAGGTAATTTTATAACAAATCCTATGCATTTAATCAAGTAATCAAACTTTTGCATAACTTCTTGTCTTTCTAATGCAGTCATTCGGTTCACCATTTTATCATACTGTAAAGATGTATAAGAGGGCTAAACAGACTAATTTAGGTTTCAGAAAAGTTGTACCTCCTTCTCGCAGTTTTACAGATTCTCCAAGCAGGTCTTCGTAGTTCTCATCCAGACCATCTGTAAGGTGGATTATAACCTTAAAAAATAAACATATACAGCATTGTTACAGACTTCAGCAAGTTGTTAATTTTAATCCATAACATTCAATATCTTCATATAGTTTTTAGCCTTTTTGAATGGTATCTGGCTCTTATACAGGCGACTCATAATTTGAACATTAAAACATGAGATTTTTGTCAAGTGTGTTACATTTTAGCAACAGTCAGAGATTACATCCATCCTTATATGCTAATTTCATCAAGTGCACAGCTATAAAGAAAGCCAAGTTATTTGGTCAAGAAAACTATGGTAAATGGGAAAAGGTATAAAGACAGTTTTATTCTTTTTACAGTTCAGTTTTGTTCTATGCAGTCTTATCTGCCATCTTTGCTTACCATCAATCTTCCCTTCACTCTTATTGCAACTATTTGTTCTCTGTCAGAGGGAATAAGCCCTGAGGTTGGATGAGAGCCATCTTTCAGGTAGCCATGAAGGTGTCTTGCACCTTTACCATTCCATCCATCTTCCTTTCTCATATCGTCTGCAGAAGTGATCTCTCATTTGGGTGACTCTAACATATGCCCAAGACTAGGACCCCAAAGGGTGACCAATTCTATCTAGCTCTTCTCAAAAGCCCCATTCCTCCAATCAACATCTCTCCCTATAATGAGTAAGAGGCACTCTTTACTACTAATCTCTCTCCTGGGTGGTAACTTGGGCATGTGCATCACACAAAGACTGCCTATCAGTTAATACACAGAATTAAAGCTTTGAACATTTATCAAGGCCAGTAGCACTGGGTTTGATTCCTTCTACCTCAGTTTGCCTACTGTGGGACTCTGAGCAAGTTACTTGACCAGGGAGTACTTCTTGGATATCCATGAAAAGGGGCACTTGTATCCAGTTGGCTAAACCAGGTAACAGATGTACAAAATACAAATAAAATAAATAAATATCCCTCTGGTTAGACATGAACACTCCTTCACAGATGCTTAAAGGAGATACCATGATTGGGTTAAGGACAAACCTCTCAACTGTCCAGATTTCTGTAGACTGTCCAGATCCCAACCACTAAACTGTCCAGATTTCTGCAGACTGTCTAGATTTTTGCCTCATATATTCCCTTAAAATTTGTGTTTTTCTGGCAAACTACAGAGGACTGAAGCCACTAAATAATTACATACATTTGAGTTTCAGAAAATGCAAACTAACACAATTCTAACAACATTCTATGTTTATAAGAACAATATTTAAAACCTGTCCCTATTTTGGGGGTCATTGTCCCCCCCCCCCATTATTTAAGACTTTGTACAGATTTCTTGTGTTAAGAATCTCAGAGGTATAGTTGGGGAATCACAGCCCAAGACATTCCAAAACCAATTCCTAGTGTCTGTGGTGCCAGGACAAGCTTCCACCTAAGGCAACAACTACTGGAGTTGACTTAATGGTCATGAACCACCCCATACTACTTTGAGACAGGCACACTCATCTTCTTCCAACAACTCCATCAAACACCCAAGCTGCTAATCATACTCTAGTTATCTGGGCTGTACTCATGGCTTTGTCCTTCTATGCCAGCAGAGCTAGCTGTTCACAGTTCAGTCTTGCAATACAGTTACTCAGACTGACTGACCACTGCCAGTGTGCCCGATACCAAACTTCATGAAAGCATATGATGAAAACTAGTGCTTTGGTATCAAATGAAATGAGTTTATTTATTTGCATTTTAATGTGCATTTCATTTCGTTATTTTCTAACAACATCTGTGCTTTGCATCTGGAGACAGTCCAGAATTGGTTTGTTTTACACTAGTACATAACCTTGGATAAATCTATAACTACATAAAATAAATAACTATATTTTCACCAAAGACTGTAGCAAAGTGCATTGACACAAATGTCATTACATCTTTGTACTTGGAATGCATTTGTTTTAGCTCATATATTATGGGGTTTAAGATACTCAGGTCCCTGGTGGGACTATCTAGAACTCACTAAGGTAAGCAGCATCTTTCAGTGATTTCACCATTCATGAGCTGGATCTGGGCTTTGACCAGCCATGTTAAAAGCATCCAGAACTTCAGTCAGTACATCAAACTTTATACTTAAAAATTTGGCATCACTGAAAATACTTTAAGCTTCCTTCATTTTGGTGGTTTGATTTGACTTTTTTTTTTTTTTTACTAAATATATTTTAGAAAACATTTGTCTGTACTTTTCAATGATGAACTGTATGAAACACATATATAAAGCTTACATATGTTAAATGATGAGCATTTTTCAATAAGGATATATGTTCACTAAATGATATTCTAGCAACTGGTAAACTTTATTAATGCCTTTTTGCAGACGAGCCCAAGCAGTAACACAATGTACATTCTATATCATATGCACTCGTCCACCTGCTTTTTCAGTTTTTTTAACTTTCTTTTCGGGGAAACAATAAACATATTAGAACTCATTTAAACTAGCGTCTGATTTCAATATGTGCTTGTTATCTAAAGTATTTAAAACATAGCAGTTGGTTTCGGTGGAACATGTTAGTTTACTGAAATAAATGCATTTATATCAAGACTGTACATCACTATGCCATGGTGGTACGGCAGTAGCATTGTTACCTTACAGCAAGAGGTTCTCCCGTTCGATTCTCGGCATGGCTTGGGAGTGCCTTCTGTGTGGAGTCTGCATGTCCTCCCCGTGGTTGGGTGGGTGTTCAAAAGACATGCATAAATGGGCGTGCCTTCGTTGAAGGTTGAATGTCGAGCTGGCACCTTGGCGTTTCATAAAAAAATCTACTGCCAATCATTAGCGGACCGGAGTTCCGCTGTGGTGACCCCTTATCGGGAAAAGCTGAAAAAACAATATCAAGACTGTACATCTCCATTAATGGCTTTGACTGACTGAATCAGAGTAATAAATAAAGACTGTCAAAATAAGTATGACTGCTGTGGTAATTGAGAGTGCAATCTGTTGGCAGTAAATACTGAAAGGAGATTCTGGCTGACAGAATATATTAAAGATGGCTATGCATTAACTTTTAAGAATGGGTGGGTTGTTTCAGCAGTATCAGATGTCTGTGCCCCCTGCAAGAAGCACTGTCTGGTGTTCCTAGAGCTCCTGTGGTTAATTTTTCCAATTAAACTGTTCAATATTGATTAAGATACTAAATGAAAATCGTAAAAACATTTTGGCACCATCCAATGCTGTTTTACTCTCTGTTTAGACACAGGATAAATGCAGTGCCTGTATGGATATTTGATAAGTATATTTTTTATGATTTAAAAAGAAAGTTGATTTCTTTCCTATTTGATGGAAAAAACAGATGGGTGTACTGTATCAGTGTGAATGCACCATATTAAGGATGGAAGCAGTGTGAATACTACATGATTTTGGTAAAACTGTATATGACATTGTTAGAAGAAATATTTTAATGTATAATATCATAATGTTTTACTTTGGTAAACAGTGCAATAGTGCAGATACAAGGGTGTGAAAAATCAACAAATATTAACAATAATAATACATCTATGTGGGCAAGGTCTGCATCCACATGAAGCATTAAGAGCGAAGTTGGAATAACCTTATATTCTAGGTATTTTGATCTCATTCATTTGCTAACTGGGTAAACCTAGTAAGCTCAAAACTCTATTTTCTTAAATACTCCAACAGCGGGACTTTGTCTAAAGAAATGTTCAGAATCACACATTTAAAATGAAACCCTTGTCTATGAGAGTAAGCTCATTGACAACTTGAAGTCTTTCTCTTTGCCATACTTACAGACATAAAAGTAATAAGTATGCATAACACAGTCTTAGTAAACAGTAAACTGAGTCAAGAACTGAACAAGATGCGAGGAACAAAAAGTGAATGACAGGTTTGTGCATTCTGGAAGACAATCTGGTGGGAAATTCATAAAGCAA
Organism: Protopterus annectens; assembly: GCF_019279795.1. Lineage (NCBI taxonomy): Eukaryota > Metazoa > Chordata > Ceratodontiformes > Protopteridae > Protopterus > Protopterus annectens. The sequence goes on along the minus strand of NC_056728.1, from coordinate 39,262,845 downwards.
ATGCAATAACTGAGTGCAAAAGTGCTTGAGGAGGCTTCTAAACAAGTAAACTAATTTGTGTACGGTTACATTGTTGTGCCTTTCGGCTTTTCCCAGTTAGGGGTCGCCACAGTGGAACTCCGGTCCACTAATGACTGGCAGTAGATTTTTATGTGCCGAGTTGCCAGCCCTGACGCATAACCTTCAAAGGTACGCCCATTTATGCATGTCTCCACATAGAAGACACTCTAGCTGAGAATCGAACAGGACAATGTCTTACTGTGAGGCGACAACGATGTACTAAAGTACAAATGCTGCTTGGGAGACAACTACTTGTATAACATATTAATTTCTGACAGGTTCAAACTTCACTTTTCACTGAACTGTTGTTAATGCACCTTTAAATTACACTGTACCTTATACACTTCACTCAGCAGACAGTTTGCAGATCTCTCATGATTAATTGTCTGCACTTGCAGACTTCTCTTCTCCAATTAAAAAGCGATTAGCAATTAAAGAAGCAGCTAGTGACTGTCCAAATATACGTGCAAAAAGTCCAAAAGGTTTAGATTTTGTTTCTTGAAGTGTTTGCATACGTATTTTTATACCCAAAGCAGACATCACATAATTTTTCTCAGGTAGAAAGCAAATGCTGGAGGTGTGATAGGAAAGGGAAATGTAATTGGGATGGGAATGCATCAAATTGGCAGATTTTAAAAATCCTGTACAGAGTACTTTTCCGGAAATATTGGGTGAGCAAATGGTTGCAGCTGAGCAAGTGATTCTTTTGAGCTGGGATACAGGGCCTGAATTGCCCTGACAAAGTAAGACCTTACCAAGTTCAATAATATTGGCTGACAAATAAAAAGCAATTACAAGGAAATGGAAGTCAAAATCCAAGTCAACTGTAACTGAAGTTCTAAATATTACAAAGGATGCATGGAATACATAGTTAGGCTTAAAAAAGGCCCTTGTTGTCATTAGCTACTAACACCCATGAACCTAAATAACTGGAAGTGGGATTTTTAGAAAAGAGATGGAGCAAATTACATTGAAATACATAAAATGTGTGGGGACAATTCATACAGAGTAATGTTTGAGAGAAGGACTGAAATTGAAGGGAAGGCAGGAACTGAGTTATTTATGCAATGGTGGATAGAACAAAAATTGTTAAAAAGAAAATATGTATGTATCCTGAATGAAAATAAAGAAAATGTTATTATGGTTTCTTTTCTTTTATATTAATGCATGTATATGTATACTGTATACTGTATGTATACGACTTTTTAAAATGTCATATTTAATAAAGATATTTAAAAAAGTGCTCAAGGAGAATAGCTGAAATTTGACATTCTGGTAGAATGCAATTAGGAAGAGAAAATGAGTGTTCCCAATTTAACAAAGAATGATAGAGATTATTATAGAAAATTAAGTGAAAAAAAGAGGGCTATATAGGCTCTGATTTAGGAAGAATGTATGGATTAATTCAGTATAAAAAATACAGCAACAACTGCCAGTTTAACTCACTGCACATAAATACAGAGTCATATTTTGCTGTCTATGGAATATCCTGATGGTAATAAAATTGTGTTGTCTAAAAGCAAGTCAGTGATAAAGGAAAGCAATGCATAAAATTGTGGGGAAAACAGAGGTATAGGACTGCGCTTACCCAAAGGGAATTTAGCAGACAGCAAGGTTACAAGCAAAGTGCAGAAATGTTAAGCTGAAGACTTCCAAAAGTGAAAAAAATGAAATAAAGAAAATAGTTTCAGCTGAAAGCTTTTACAGAAGAAGTGTATGAAGTTGTTGTTGTGTCTTTTGGCTTTTCCCGGTTAGGGGTCACCACAGCGGAACTCCGGTCCGCTAATGATTGGTAGTTGATTTTTACGTGCCGAGTTACCAGCCGTGATGCACAACCTTCAACGAAGGTATGCCCATTCACACATGTCTCCACACAGAAGACGCTCTAGCTGAGAATCGAACGGACAGTGTCTTACTGTGAGGTGACAACGCTACCGCGGTGTATGAAGTAATGATCTTTAATACTTGTACAATCATATCCTGGCCTTTTGGCTAAGATCAAATGTAGAATCTGCTCCTATCAGTTTGAATTAAGGTCAGTAAAATTATAATATGGTTAAGCACAGCCCTAGGGTTGTGGTGAATATGATTAACTAGTATCAAGGATAACATTGCAATGGTGATGGTCTTTTGAACTTTGCTGTGTAATGGGGGCCTTCATCCAGTAGTGGTAGACAATGTTTCTATTCAACAGCCACTCATTATGCACTGACACTGAACATGCTGTAATGCATACACCCACATACACAGGACTTAGACATCTATACCATTCCTTCTTCCCCAAGTGCTTACATGCCAGAGAGCCTACAGCGATCACTAGCATCCGCTACAGCTTGTACAAGTCATGATGAAACCCTCACCCTTACTCCAAGTTAGAGGCAGTTTGTAGTACAGACTGCTGGGCTGCAGCGTCCCCAATAAAAAAAAAAAAAAAAGAAAGAAAGAATCTGCAGTTTTTATTTACTTTTTTCTTTATTATTTTGTAATGCAAAGTTTTTGCATTACCTTTACTACTAAAACATTGTAACTCTGCGCACCCATGGAGTTCTGATATTTTCTGTGGTCACACTTAGAATGAAAAAAAATTTAAATCTGTTTACTCTGCTTACCAGGCTGTTTTGAAAATAACCCAGCACTACTTCTACTGCTGAATAGGAATAAGGTGATCACACCTAATTAAAGTACTTCATGCCTTCTGTAGAAGGCAGAAACCTCAGAGGAAAGTCATTGATTGGGCTGCTGAGTAACACAGTAATGAGCTATTTCTATTAGTTTAGGCTGTCTCAGGTAATTGGCTCAGACTGAAACTGAAAGACATTTGTAATGGAATACTGCTAAAGTACAAGCATGGGAGAAACTTTTTACTTATTTACTCATATATAGCATTGTCACCTTTTCAAATGCTCAAAGAGGGACATGTTTTGTAGAAACATCAGATTTTAAAGGACAAAATATGCCCATGGCCAGTGCAAAGGGCGGAACTTCAACTTTTTGCCAAAATAAAAACTTATTTGTATAGCATTTGAGTTGCATATTTTCCTATAACATTTAAGTGCTTCAGATACAAAATAACTGTTTTATGCGACTATTAAAGAAAACTTAGGAAATATTTGTTGTCCTAAAATCTCAGGACATTTGTCCTTTTTTCAGTTTTTTTGCAGGACACAACTGCCCAAAGAGGGAAGGTTCCTCATAATGACGGACAGGTTTACTACTTTTTTTTTTTTACTAACTCTGCATGAGACACTTGTCTGGAATGTATGAAGCTAAGTATCAAAGTATTTTACTTTGTGTGTGTGTGTGTGTGTGTGTGTGTGTGTGTGTGTGTGTGTGTGTGTGTGTGCGTGCGTGCGTGCGTGCGTGCGTGCGTGTGTGTGTGTGTGTGTGTGTGTGTGTGTGTGTGTGTGTGTGTGTTGTAGGGTGGAGCATATAGAGTCTGAACTATTCCTGATTTCACAGAATGAAATTTTGTCTCATATTTTGGTCTTTTCCTTGCATGGATTGTGTTTCTCTTGTAAATCAGGAATGCAGCCACTAAATATTGATATATAATTAAATTTTGGACTTGAGACCATTGAATTTCACACTAAGAAGCCTTCAGAAAAAGCATAATAATGTAGTGCATGTTATTTTAGAAAGTTTCAAAGTATATAAAATGCATATTATATATTACACAGTTTGAATGTATTTGAGTTTTGGTGCTTTGTTCCTCTTTATTTTTTTAGCATTTTACTTGATTTTTGAGATAAGAGGTTGAGAGGTATGTAGGGGAGGAGTTGCAGTGGCTTGAACAATGTATTCTGTTACTTATGTGTAGTAATTATTTATGTACTTATTCAGGCAATGAAAATTCTGAAGTATGCAGTCACTGTATCTGTTGTACTGCAATAAGTGTAATTGATGTGTTTGTGTGTGTATAATATATATGTGTAGGGACATGGATGTTCTCAACAGCTTCTGATTTTACCTTATATTCAGTCTGTTCCTCATAAAGCATGTTTTCTGACAAATCAGTGGACTGTAGTTGTATGACAGATGATAGCTGACTCTGATTTTTATTCTTCGGTCCCCCATTATTATTTTTTTTTATCTTCCTACTTGATTTGTGAGCTAAGAGGTGACTGTCACTTAAACAGGAGTAATATTTCACAATTTTCCCCTAAGAACACAGCAGGAACACACTCTATAACCTGGGACTTGACTGCATACTTCTATCCACCCCTGATAGCATTCCTTATTACACATTTCAAAGCAATGTGTCCCAGTTTAAGATCTCTGATACACAAACACTTAAATAAATTAAATCTCACACATCCAACTCTCCTGGGAAGACCAGACACAGATTTCCAGCTGTGCTCCTTCCCCAAAATAATACAAAAACACACTGTCACCAATCAGACAGCCTACATGCCCTTTTAAAGGGGTGTCCAATTATACTACTCTGTTTTTGTTTTACTTGGATCACTTCTCTGTATACTTAATAAAGGATTTTTGACTGGAAACAGACTGCCTGCCTTGCTTGGATTACTTATGAATACTTAGTAATTCTGTACAATTATATATTTTTTATTATTATTTTTTATTTTTTTTTTTTTACATAAGACGAGTTTACATTTGCTTCTTCTACTACTTTTGTCTGATCTGATTAATATACAGTGATTAACTAGAGATATATGGACTGATAATCTTCCACACAGAGAAGTTCCTTACGCTGTTTTGTAATCATAATATTTTAAATCGTATGCTAAGATGTTAAAAAATACAAGTCAGATAATCAGCAAAAGATAGTGACTTGCACTCTAAACCACTGTTAGTTACTACATAGTTCTGAATGCTTGCTACTGATAATATATAGTACTTTACATGCATAAAAAATTAAATGAATGGTTAAAAGAAGGTTTTGAATATAAAAATTACATGGTGGAATACTTAAATTCATATAGAAGATAGAAGACAATTAAAAAACTGGAGACTTGGTATTGAATAATAATGCTTATAAGATCTTTATGAAAATAATACAAAAAAGATTTGAAACTGAAATGGAAAATATTTTGAAAAATAGCATATATAGTAAAAGGGGAAGGGTTGTCAAGAATTATTATTGATAGATAAATTGCAGATAATATTATGAATAGAAAGGAATATGTAAAAATCAAGATAGGAGACTGTAATAAGGCATTTGCTACAATTGGATAAGAAATCATATGGGTAATAATGAAAGAATATAATATAAGTGATAAAGTTAGGAAATTATGTATGTCAGTGTCTAAAGTAAAAATACTTGTAAATGGCTGGTTAAGCCAAGAGTTGCATATGAAGAGTGCGGGTCTATATCAGAACATCGAAACAGCAGACTATCAAATGCTGTTACATCAAACTGGTTACATTGAACTAGCAAAACATCAAAAGGCTGTCAATGACAGCTTACAACAGGGACATAACACAATAAGGCTGTAGACAGGGGGGCAAACCACCCTGCACCCCCTACACCCCCCGCTACTTAAATATATCAGCTCTGAGATCGCACTACAGTGCAGGAAATGGAAATCTTCCATTGCCACACTGTAGTGCACTGAGGTGCAATCCCCAAAGTGGAATATTTGAGTGGCAGGTGGCCTGGGGGGTGCAGGGGGTCTTGGCCTCTGCATGTAGCAATTTCTTTTTAACATTCACGCCACATGAATGTTATGCTTTTCGATGGAAGCATTTCAAGGTAACGGCATTCAATATTTTGCTGTTTTGATGTTCCCATATGCACCCGAATAATGTTGTAAGACAGGGATACCCAATGAGTTGCATACTCTTTCCATTAGTTATGAATGTGATAGTATGTGAAAAAAATTAAAAAGTGAAAGAGGCAGTGTTATACCACATGAAGGGTTAAGAACTCTAGTTCAGTTAACATATGCACATGACATTTTAATAATGGCAAAAAAACAGAATTTTGATAAACGTAATAATTTGCATAAATGAGTGTCTAGAGGTGATAGGGATGGCTTTAAATAAAGAAAAAAGTAAAGGTTTAGGTGATGTAGTAAAGATAGTGGGTATATATATGTTTTACAATAAATAAAATTTCTGTGTTAGGTATAACATTTGGGAATAAAGACATACATCGAATTCAGTGGGAAAAACAGTAGAAGAAATAAAACAAACCTGTCTTTTTTGGAGAACATATAAATTATCATTCAGAAAAAAAGGCATATTTGATAAATTCAGTACTGATGGGAAAATGTCAAACTTAGCAAGTGTATTTATGTTGCCAACAGTATTTGAAAAGGAATCATTGCAGATATAATTTTCATTTATATGGGGTTCTAGAGTACATTGGGTAAAAAGAGGAGTTTTGTATGTAAACAAAGTAGAAGGAAGTTTAGGGTTAATTAAGCCAGTGGTGTACACTGTATCATTATATTTGTACAAAGTGATAAAGTGGATAAATGAAAAATATGAAAGATTAATATAAATATGATACATTTTTTGGTATGGTAAGAAAGAATAAAAGAGAAAAAGAGTATATAAATGAAGAAATAAAATATTACCAAGGAAAAATGTTTTTGTGGAAAATAAAAATTAATGATATAGAAAAAGGAGTCTATGTTCTCTTACCAAAAATAAAAAAGTGCAAACGGCTAAACCACAAACAGGAAAAAGTGAATGTGAACATTGCTGAACAGTGTCTATTATAAAAGTAAATACAATGAATGGCCATGGCTGGTCAACAACCTGGAAATGACATGATGCATAAGGTAAGTGAAGGGAAACCTTGTAAATTTGCCCTATTCTTCACTGAAGTGCGATGTCATTGTTGGTATATATAGTTGGGGGATGTGGGGGTGAAGCATCCCACATTGTTTGGTTGTATTCATGATTTTGGCTGACTATGGCCATTTGATGTATTTGTTTTCATAGTGGTCATTGTTTGGTAATGTTCACAATCACTGTTTCCCATTCTCAGCTTAACTGTTCACATTTTTTTTTATTTTCTGTAAGCAAAATTAGACCCTAGAAAAAAGATAGAAAAGTATGGCATAAGAATGTAATGATAAAACATTATGTAAAATCATAGTAAAATCCGACAGGTGAAAAAAAATAAAGCTATAAAAATAAGAAGCAAATGTTATAATCAGAAAGTAGAATGTCAAGATTTTTTTGTGGAGACTGGTATCAGACAAATTGCCAGTAAAATAAAATATGCCATATAAAAAGAAAAGTGATAGAATATGTCTACATTGTCAAAAAGAAGAAACTACAGCACACATTTTCAAAATGAAAACAAGTAAAAAAGTTATGGGGAAGAAGATTTTTTGAAAATGTAAAAGAAATGGATAAAGTGAACATGGATATGATTACATATGGATATAAGAATAGAAGTAAATAATATGTTAAAAGAATAGATAAAAAGTTATTTTATGTCATACGGGTTATATGAAATGAAAGAATAAATGAAATTATGTTTAATGCTAAATGGATTTTAACAACAATAATAAAAAAAATTAGATGGTGATTATGGAAAAAAGAATGCAGTTCTAATAGGGATAAAAATTTAGTATAATGGCAAAGGAAATTATATGTGTAAATATATGTGTATATCAATATAGCTGTACATTTGTAAATATTTCTAAATATGTAAATGTGTTTTAAATAAAGTTCTTTTTGTATATAAATAAAGGACCCCTACTTATTTTTTTCTTTCCACTTGAAGTGTGGTGGGATGTAGGATGGTTGCACAATGGAGCAGAAAGCAAGAGTTGAGAATAATTGCTTGTCTGATGTTGCAAGTGAGATATATCCCAAGTTGATAATCACGTGTGTTTTTCACCGATGATTTCCCTGATTAAAATGCTGGCTGAAGATGAAGCAAATGATCGCTGCACAGTGTCATGGAGCCAGATCATGGTAAAAGTAACTGATTCCATTGTCAAAGATGAAATTACTTCAGTAATGCATAAAGCACATCTGGATGTTGTGCAGGAAGTATGCCAGTTGCATGATGACTATTCAAGTAGGATGGAGACTCCACTGGGAATAAAATCAATTCATGCAGCAGTTGTCCCAAAAGATAAAGAATGGAGCCTGGACTGCTCCACATCTGTACAGAAATAAGTGTTTTCACATGAATCTGAGCTTGCTGTTGTGAGAATATTAATTAAAACTGATCTTGTTGTAGGTAGATATTTTGCTTGGTACAAACTTGTTACACCATTGTGTCTGAGAGTACAGGACACATGCGTTTATACATATTTGAAAAGGCTCTTATAATAATTTGACTTTTTGTTAAATTATAAAAAAAAAGCATTATGCTTGTCATGAACAGATTATGTGGTTACTGGGTTAAATCTTAATATCAAACACAGAATTGTTTTTCAGTTTCATACAGCTGAAGTAACTGAAGAACAAATAAGGATTTTTTTTAATCTTGTTGCAAGATTGATCATTCAGTTACTAAGGAATTTGATGAACAGAACTTTTGGAATGGTAGCTGGGATATTTTTGTATCCCTTCATATTATTACTAATGTTGTATCACATATATCTAGTATTGTGCATATTCAAGGATATAAGGTGTATGTTTTATACACACACACACACACACACACACACACACACACACACACACACACACACACACACACACACACTGGGGTCAACCAATAACTTGTTTTTCTTTTTTGTTCTTCCTCTCATTTACTAACTGATTGTGATAAAACTAGATGTCACCAATGTGGTGAGATGGGTCAATCCATTAAAAATTAGCAAGTAAGAAATATAAGCAAGTTGGACACTTTTGGATTGATTGCCCTGTACTTATTGAAACTGAACCTGTACAACAAGAGTTACCTGTACTTATTGAAACTGAACCTGTACAACAAGAGTTACAGTTGTTACAGTCAGACTGATATTAAACCTGCGGAGTCAGAATTGATTGGGATAAATGAAAATATTTCCAATGATGAAACTATTTCTGAAGATGCTTAAAGTAAAAAATCCATATGGTGATAAGTGATGAAGTGGAAGACGACATCAGTGATAGTATAGAATATAAAAAGATACTATAGGGAATAAGTTAGGAGAAGCAAAATGAGACAAAAAATGATTAAAAAAGAAAAATTATGAAACTGCTTTTTTATTTTTTTAAATGTCAACAGTATGATAAATAAAATGAGACAGTTTACTATATGACATTTTTACAATATATTTTATAAGGATTCTGTGTGTTTTGCAGGTTTCTGCTAGCATTAAAATCTGTGTTGGTTACATTTCTAGTAATCATTTTAAATCGAGTTGCTGGCTACTGAGACTTGTCTGCATATATCAACTGGACACAAGCTGATTTAAGTATATTTTTCTGCACTTATTTAAGATTTGAGTGAGTAAATATTGTGCATCTTGGATTCAGAAAATATTGCATCTCTGTCTCTCTGCAGTTAGTAATCTTGGTGGCTTTGGAATTGCCCGCCCCTGCTGTAAATCTCTTTTTACACACTCCTCCTGGACCCACCTCATTTGCTCACTCAGCTGAGTACAGTGAGATCATATTTTGATTTTGGATACTCCTACCAGTCCCATCTCCTCTGCAGTGTACAGAGAGAGCACTTGGGAAGGGCATTCCCCTATAGTATCTTAATCTGCTCTGTTTCCTCCATCTCAAAAAAAAAAAAAATTTGCACTTCATCTGCCTTACTGTATTTGTGTTTCTTCCTGCTTTATTACCTTATTTTGCTTTTGCCTCTTTTTAAAAGTACTCAATTGAATTTATTCTGCTGCCTTTATTACTGCTTGTTAGTAGCCTGATTAAATTGTAACTGTTATTCTAAGGCCCTAGGTTTAAGCACTTGGGCTTCAAACCAGTTGTTTTACATTAAGAAGGTTTGTGGTCTGTACTCTTGTGGCAGGACAGGTAGCGTACATCCTTCTAAGTTGGGAAGTGCTGATTGAAGGCTCAGTGTCTGTTTTTCTAAAAGTGTATTAGTTCTGAGTTAAGGACTTGGGCTTCAGGCCAGTTATTTTACATTAAGAAGGTTTGTGGTCTGCACTCTTGTGGGAGGAGAGGCTAGATTCTGCCCTTCTGAGCTGAGAATTTCTGGTTAAAGGCTTATTGCGCATGCTTACTTGAACTGTTTCTTTCTGAAATCAGCAATAACTTGAAAACTGGACTATACTAGTTCAGAAAGGCGGGAAACAAGTATATATATTTTTTTCAGAAAATAGAGCAGCTACAATCAAAATTAGCCCAAAAAGGCCAATAAACTACTAACGTCTTGGCTGAAACCACTCCTCCAGGGACAGATACGCCTGCTCAAAGCTCCTCTCTCTCACAGGTGAACAGAGAAACTTCCTTCTATCCAAGTAGGGTATGGCAACACAGAAACTTGTAACACAGCCCTGGATTCAGCAATAACATGAAAACTGGGCTATACTAGTTCAGAAAGGTGAGAAACAAGTGTGTGTGTATATATATATATATATATATATATATATATATATATATATTTTTTTTTTTTTTTTTTTTTTCCAGAAAATAGAGCAGATACAATCAAAACAACACTTTACCCACATAACCAGTTAAAAAGCTTAAAACTGAGCCCTGTTCCAGCAGTCTTCAATCAAACAAGTTCTAACTGCACAGTCCTGCCACTAGGGTACAGAGAAACCTTCTCCAAAAAGACGGTCTGGATCAGTGCACAAGTTATACAAACAAAGCTAGATCCAGCCGACCTGAATCTAGTCTATGCTACAGCAAACAAGGTGTGAGCTTGCTGTTGTGAGAATATTAATTAAAACTGATCTTGTTGTAGGTAGATATAAAAAAACAATTCTGTGTTTGATATTAAGATTTAACCCAGTAACCACATAATCTGTTCATGACAAGCATAATGCTTTTTTTTATAATTTAACAAAAAGTCAAATTATTATAAGAGCCTTTTCAAATATGTATAAACGCACATGTGTCCTGTACTCTCAGACACAATGGTGTAACAAGTTTGTACCAAGCAAAATATCTACCTACAACAAGATCAGTTTTAATTAATATTCTCACAACAGCAAGCTCACACATTGTTTGCTGTAGCATAGACTAGATTCAGGTCGGCTGGATCTAGCTTTGTTTGTATAACTTGTGCACTGATCCAGACCGTCTTTTTTGGAGAAGATTTCTCTGTACCCTAGTGGCAGGACTGTGCAGTTAGAACTTGTTTGATTGAAGACAGCTGGAACAGGGCTCAGTTTTAAGCTTTTTAACTGGTTATTTGGGTAAAGTGTTGTTTTGATTGTATCTGCTCTATTTTCTGGAAAAAAAAAAAAAATATATATATATATATATATATATATATACTTGTTTCTCACCTTTCTGAGCTAGTATAGTCCAGTTTTCATGTTATTTCTGAATCCAGGGCTGTGTTACAAGTTTCTGTGTTGCCATACCCTACTTGGATAGAAGGAAGTTTCTCTGTTCACCTGTGAGAGAGGGGAGCTTTGAGCAGGCGTATCTGTCCCTGGAGGAGTGGTTTCCGCCAAGAAGTAAGTAGTTTATTGGCCTTTTTGGGCTAATTTTTATTGTATCTGCTCTATTTTCTGAAAAAAAAAATATATATACTTGTTTCCCGCCTTTCTGAACTAGTATAGTCCAGTTTTCAGGTTATTGCTGAATCCAGGGCTGTGTTACAAGTTTCTGTGTTGCCATTACCTTACTTGGATAGAATGAAGTTTCTCTGTTCACCTGTGAGAGAGGGGAGCTTTGAACAGCCTATTTTCCCTGGAGGAGTTGTTTCAGCCCAGAAGTTAGTAGTTTATTGGCCATTTTGGTCTAATTTCTATCTCTTTCACTTCCCTGCTATAAAAACCTCATTTGCATAGTTTTTACGCTTGTATTCCACTCAGCAAGTGCCTTCCAGGTGTTCTGCAGTCTCTACAGCAGCAGAAAGACAAAAGAGTGGCTTTGGAGTGATTGTCACTTTTCTGCTTTTCTTGCTGTTTTAACTAATTCCACCTAAAACGCCAGTTTTTTAGTGAATCTGTGACTTAAAAAGTTTGCTATTTTATACATCTCCGCACAGCTCCTCGTGGTGTCCTGCAGAGTGATACAGGCAACAGAGAGACCCAAGAGAGACCTTTCCAGATTTAAGTATTTTTTTCTTTGTTTTTTTGCTCCGACTGCCTTTTCCCACCTAAAAAGCAAATCTCTAACTGATCTGTGCTTTAAAAAGTTTAAATTGCATTTGCCTTCTGCTTTTTACAGTCTTTACACTTGTTTTATATCAGTTTAAGTTGTTTTTGTACTCTATAATTGTTGTGGGCTACACACTAAAGTGCACTAGCCTGTTTATAGCATTTACAGTGTTTTCTGTGTGTTTTCTGCTGTTTCCTGAAAAAAACAAAAAAAAAATATTCTCTTTTCCCGCTTTTGCTGAACTAGATTAGTCCAGATTTCAGGTTTTGCTGAATTCCAGACTGTGGTACAGTTTTCTGCGTTGCCCATATCCTTACTTGGATAGGAGGAAGCTTTTGTGTTCACCAGTGAGAGTGGGCAGCTTTGAGCAGCCTATCTGTCCCTGGAGGAGTGGTCTCAGTCCTGAAACTAGTAGCTTATTGGCTGTTTTGGGTCAATTCCTATCTCTTTCAGTTTCCCTGCTTTAAAACCCGCATTTGAGCGGTTTGCACCAGTATACAACTCCGCACAGCTCCTCATGGTGTCCTGCAGAGTGATACAGACAACAGAGAGACCCAAGAGAGACTTTTCCAGATTTAAGTATTTTTTCTGTGTTTTTTTTTTTTTTGCTCCAACTGCCTTTTCCCATCTAAAAAGTGAATTTCTAACTGATCTGTGCATTAAAAAGTTTAAATTGCATTTGCCTTCTGCTTTTTACAGTTTTTGCACTTGTTTTATATCAATTTAAGTCGTTTTTGTATTGTATAACTGTTGTAGGCTACACACCAAAGTCCGCTAGTCTGTTTATAGCATTTACAGTTTTTTTGTGTTTTTCTGCGGTTTCCTGAAAAAAAAAAAAAAAAAAAAAAAGCAATAAAAATTCTCTTTTCCCACCTTTGTTGAACTAGATTAGTCCAGACTTCAGGTTTTGCTGAATTCTGGACTGTGATATAGTTTCCTGTGCTGCCCATATCCTTACTTGGATAGGATGAAGCTTATCTGTTTACCAGTGAGAGTGGGGAGCTTTTTGAAGCCTATCTGTCCCTGGAGGAGTGGTCTCAGCCCTGAAACTAATTGAGTATTGGCTGTTTTGGGTCAATTCCAATCTCTTTCAGTTTCCCTGCTTTAAAACCCACATTTGCATGGTTTTGCGCCAGTATACAACTCCGCACAGCTCCTCGTCGTGTCCTGCAGAGTGATACAGGCAACACTGAGACCCAAGAGAGACTTTTCCAGATTTAAGTATTTTTTTCTCTGTGTTTTTGCTCCGACTGCCTTTTCCCGCCTAAAAATTAATTTCTAACTGATCTGTGCATTAAAAAGTTTAAATTGTATTTGCCTTCTGCTTTTTACAGTTTTTGCACTTGTTTTATATCAATTTAAGTCATTTTTGTATTGTATAACTGTTGTAGGCTACACACTAAAGTGCCATAGCCTGTTTATAGCATTTATAGTGTTTTCTGTGTGTTTTTCTGCTGTTTCCTGAAAAAAACAAAAGAAAATATTCTCTTTTCCTGCCTTTGCTGAACTAGATTAGTCCAGATTTCAGGTTTTGCTGAATTTCCGGACTGTGGTATAGTTTCCTGTGTTGCCCATATCCTTACTTGGATAGGAGGAAGCTTCTCTGTTCACCAGTGACAGCGGGGAGCTTTGAGCAGCCTATCTGTCCCTGGAGGAGTGGTCTCAATCCTGAAACTAGTAGCTTATTGGCCGCTCTGGGTCATTTCCTATCTCTTTCAGTTTCCCTGCTTTAGAACCCGCATTTGAGCAGTTTTGCACGATTTTGCGCATAGCACAGCATCGGGCAGCGCTGCTTAAACAGGTTTAATCTATTTCCGGCACCACAAACACTGCTCTTCACTTTTTCCCTTAGAACTGTTCTAAATCTCAAAGTAAGCACTCTATTTTCATACTAAAGCCCTGCAGTTGCTCGTATAAGTAATCTTATAAGTAAGCACTAATAAACTAAAGCACTACACCCTCATACTCCCTTTAAGTACTTGGCTCCCTATTGGTCCTTTTTGATCAGTCAAAAAGCAGTTCCTTATACTATTCTGGCATGTCCAAAAGTCAGTTTCGGGTTTACTCTCCAGTCCAGCTGTGGAATCTGGGAATCTTGAGGCAATGTTACAACTGCCTTATGTACACAGACCACCCTTTCCTCCTCCCAACAAGCTCAAATATATGTGAGAGATGCAACTATATAGCCAAACTGGAGGCTGAGCTCTCTCAACCCAGTACTGGCACAGTCAGTCAGGAGGAGAAGGTAACCACACACACCACAAATCCAGTCTCACATTGACCTATTGCAACAGAAAACCAAACACAAACACACAAAAACATACTCGGAGGCTCTAAATAAAAATCTGCCCAAGCAGCAGAGACCTCCAAAGCAGACATCCAAGCAACCGCTACCCCACAACAATACTCACGTATCACATAGTTCACAAAGTCAGTGTGCCACACAGTCACAGCCCTTAAGACTAAACAACACACCTAATACACTTGTAATAGATGACTATTGGCAGACACACTGACGTCCCACTCACCAGGTTGAACAAGGAGAAGGTCACTTTAAGCTGCCCGTCGGGTGCCAGGATCCACCACATAACACAAGCACTCAGGTCACTCCTAAGCAAGTACAAATATGACTCCGTCATTGTCCATGCTGGTGTGAATGACCTGAGACGTACCTCCCTGGACTACATGAAAAGAGACATAGAGGAGCTTTCTGATCATGTAGCCCAGGCTGGTATGACCCTGACCTTGTGTAGCATCTCACCCTCACCAAGAATGATGCCACAGTATAAAGGCAAAATGATCAATTTTAACAATTGGCTAAAGTATTGGTGTCATTCAAAGGGGATCCAGTGTCTGTCAGTCTGGGATGACATGCTCGACAAGCCACGTTGCTTCACTATGGACAGCTTGCACCTGTCACCCCTGGGCTTTCGATTACTGGCTAGGGCTCTTGCCACCCCCATAGTGCCTTTTTTTAGGCAAGGCTCAAAAGACAAACCCACCTCCATAGACAACACAAAGAAAAAGAAACTAAGGGTAATGCTGCTCAATGCCAGAAGTCTAAACCTCAAGATGCATGCACTCGAGGCTCTCCTCAGTATGGAGAATGTCGATATCTGTGCAGTAACAGAAACCTAGTTCAAGGATCCCGAGAGCACCCCAGCACTACCAGGTTATACCTCATACCATGCTTTTCGGCCCCAAAACTCGGACCGAACCACAAAAGGAGGGGGAGTATCCATATTCAAAGATACCCACACCTCCAGGTTAGTGGCACTGCACGAAGCATCGGAGACCATCCATGTGCAACTAACAGTGGGCAAAACTACCTTTCAGCTTGTAGCCTGCTACAGACCACCCACCCAAACTCAGGAACCCCATTTGGCTTTCCTGAGAACACTGGAGAATATGAAGGTCTCTCCAAACACCATTATACTGGGTGACTTCAACTACCCAAACATAGACTGGGAGCACTACTCAAGCCCCAACACCCTCGCCCAATGGTTCCTAGAATTTATAAACTCAAATGCTATGGAACAACTGGTCACCACTCCCACAAGAGGGGGAAACACATTGGACCTGATCATCACCAACATGGGGACTCTATGCTCCATACCAGAGGTATACCCCTCATTGGTAAGATTTGACCATAAATTAATCTCACTGGACATCCATATCCCACCCCCCCCCAGCCAAGGAAACCACGGTGAAGAACTTCTCAAAAGCAAACTTCACACTTCTCAAAACTGAGGTGGAATCCTTCAAAGCCCCCGGACCAGTGGAAAATACGGCCCAAACTGCAGAATCCTTTACAAACGCATTCTATTGACACCTACAGGAATGCATGGCTCGTGCTATCCCAAATAAAACCAAGACTCACTCCTCCAAAGGCAGGAGACCTGTCTGGTGGACCCCAGCCATAAATAAGCTATACAATAGGAGGAAGCTACTACATGATAGAGCAAAATCCCAAAAAGGGAAGGCATCTCTGATCAGTACTAGCAAGAAACTACGATCACTCATAAAATCATCTAAGGCCAGCTTTGAAAGAAAAATTGCACAAGATGCTAAAGATAATCACAAGGCCTGCTTTAGTTATGTCAGGAACCTGGGTGGCAACTCCCAGTTATGCTCTGAGTTAGTTCAAAATGACAAAAAATACATTGATCCCACAGACATTGCCAACATCCTGGCAGACAGGTTCAGTGCAAACTTCTCCCCCCTTCCCCCCAAAATATCAAATGTCTATCCCAACAGAGTGTAGCCTCCCTGACATCACAGATGCACAAGTGAGAACTGCCCTCTCCAAAGCAAAAAACACAGCATCAATGGGACTGGATGGTGGCTGCGTCTTATGTGAACTCCAAGAAGAACTGAACCCTCACATAAAGTCACTGTTCAATCTCAGCCTTACTACAGAATATGTACCCAAGGAATGGCGTACAGCAACAGTGGTCCCACTCCACAAAGGTGGTGCCACAACGAACTCCGTAAACTATCGCCCTATAAGCCTGACTAGCCTGGTCTGCAAAGCTATGGAGCGTATCATGAAACTCATAAACAAAGACATTGGGAACCTCCAAACACTGGATCCTGCCCAATTCAGCTTTGTTAAGGGCAGATCCTGCCTCTTGAACCTGGTTGACTTCTTTGAAACAGTCACCAAGGCCATAGATGAAGGGAAGGTAGTTCACACAGCCTACCTAGACCTCACAAAAGCCTTCGACACAATACCCCACTTGGGCATCATAAATAAGCTCACCAGCTTAAATATCAACCCCTATGTCACAAGATGGGTTGCAAACTGGCTCAGGGATAGAACCCACATAGTCAGAATTGCAGGTGCCATGTCAGACTCTAAACCAGTTACAAGTGGCATCCCACAAGGCTCAGTCCTGGGACCTCTCTTGTTTGGTATATATTTCTCTGAGGTACAGGCTAACACGGGAGGACTATGGCTGACCAAGCTCGCAGATGACTGCAAACTGGGTGCCATAATCGACTCGCCGACTGACACAAGCATCCTCCAAAAGGGTTACACAAAGACGGAAAACTGGTGCCAGAGCCATGGCCTAAAGCTAAATGCCAAAAGGTGCATAGTCATCCCCTTTTGGAAAAACAACGTGCCCACAAATTACCACATAGATGGTAATCCATTAAGTACGGAAGAAGTAATTAGGGATTTGGGGACCCAAGTAGACAGCAATCTTTCCTTTGACAATCGCATTGCCAAAGTGGTTAGAAAGACCTTCTATATAGCCCACCTTATCATGAAAGGGTTCACATCTAGATCAAGAGAGGTCATTGTGTCCCTCTACTCATCACTCGTCAGACCCATAATTGAATACAATGCCCCATTTGGGATGTACCTTACCAGACACCAGCAGCAACTGGAAAGACCCCAAAAGAACCTCACCAAGAGCATCAAGGGACTCCAACAGATGCCCTACGCAGTTAGGCTAAAGAAACTCCATCTCTACTCAGTTGCTTACCTCCTAATCAGAGGCGATCTGTGCCTGATGTATAAAGCCGTGTCCAACCCAGAATTAATGGACATGCTCCACCTCAGGAAGTCCAAATCCCTTAGAACTACATGCTCTGGGGACTTAAACCTCAGCACAGAAATAAATAGGACATGCTGGAGGGACAGATTCATATCCCAGAGGCTCCCCTCACTCTGGAACAAAATCCCAATCCATGTTAGGCAGAGTCCCTCAATGACCGTCTTCAAGAGAAATCTTGATGAGTCAATGGGAAATCTTAGGTTTACCCCTGGGATCTCTTCTGTGTCCCTACTAGACAGAGGCACAGTAAACTAACCTCAAAATGGGCTATCTTCTGTGACCTACTATACAGAGGCACAGTCAACTAATCTAAAAGGGTGGTGAAAGCCAAACACACTCTGGCTAAGCTTATAAATGCCCTAGGGCAGATAGCCTAGTATCAACCTATGAACCTATAAACCTATAAAAATTAGATAATAAAATAAATGGTAGCAAATGACCTAAAGCAGCTATGCTTTCAGATTGGCCCATGAAGTTATCAAAGCAGAAATAAGTACTCTTACATCACTAAAGAAAACACTGATTGACCAGCCATAATGTAAGTTAATAAAAATATTTAAAAATGTGCAAAATGATTAAATAAATATAAAACAGTCATTTCCAATAAACAAACAGAACTCAATCACCAGGAAAATGAAATCAATACTGAAGGATAGAAATCCAACATTTAGAAAAACTGTAACTGATTAGTTAGACTTTTCCTATCTGACTAAAGAATGCTGTCCCTGATCAAAACTAAATTATTCCAACAGCAAGCTTTCAGTTCTTGGTGAGTCCTTTTGGGTATCCACTGCACAGTACAACTGCAACTGGCAAATAACAACTGTAACTGGCAACTGCAACTGGCTGCTAACTCTGTTAACTGACAACAACTGTCTTCAGAAGGCACTTTTATAGACTAGCCTGTCACAACTGTTCCACTTCTAATTTTCATTCCATATTTTGAAAAGACATTCAACAGCTGTTCACAAAAGTTTCTTCCTGTCTTTCAGCCTCTGACAGTGACACCTAGAAACTGTCAACATTCCAGTGACATCTGCACATCAACTGTTTCTGAAACAGTCTACATTTAGAATAATCACAAATATGTGCAGTTACAAATGTAAAGGGACACTGTTGAAGTATTTAAAACATTCTGTACAAGCAGATTATAAATCAACATGCAAGAACTTATTTATAAGATCATAGCTAGTCAGGCTAGCATATATTACACAGGCTAAGTTGAAATTATGTACAAAGACTTCAGCCAGACATGCTAGCACAAATGACAGTGTCTAATTTCTTCACATTCAACAACACTGAAATTTTGTCCTTCATTCAAGCTATCATGGGATGAAAAGGTTGTGTATAAAAGCAGACTTTAAAATGTACTTCAGAGCATATAGAAAGCTATGGCTTCTTAAAAAAAGGCTAAAAAGTTAAGACAAAATGTAAGAAAGGGAAGAAAAAAGTAATATGCATGATGTGGGAAGCCCAAGATGGGGAGAAACAAAGGGAAGCAGTGGAGGATGTGTGTGCCTAGGGTACCACTTCACCAAAGTTCAGGCCTGTACACAGTTGTACAGATGTATCATTACTGCAACTAAATGCCAATAACTGTGAATGTCCCTTTGAAAGATGGGCCAACATAATGTGGTATACAGGCATGTCATAATCTAAGAGTATTGTAGCTAGAGTTCAGTCTGTGAGTTCTACTCTTAAAATTTTGTAGTATGAACTAAAAGTTTGTTTATGAATGGTGGCAGTGGCAGAGTGATACTTAGACTAGAAGTGTCCAGGGGCCCCCAACTTGTCATTTCTTAGGATCCCCCAAAATACTAACTCCAGCCCTGAGCATTTTACATATCACCATATATGTAAAGATGGTAGCTCTTTTGTTGTTTGACAGTCATCCTCCCTTTGAACATTTAAGGTACTGCTGATGTGTTTGGGAAGGTTTTGTGAGAATTCTGCATATCATATTAAAATGTAATCTTTTGACTGCTAGTAATTGGATTTATTGTGATTATGATATTGTTTAGTCTACTGAGGAAGCAAGTATTATTTTTCTAAGGTGTTTTTTTTTCTTATTTTTATTAACTGTGAAACAATATGCACTGGGCAAGAGAGAGGAGGGCTTGTAGTTATGTTTATTGTCTGTGATGCTTAAATTTTAGAGAGCAAATCCAGCTAGATTCCTTCCTATTTGTATTGTGATACTTTCCATATTTTTCATTGTAGGTGGAAATAATTGTCTAATCTTTGGGTGACTTTTAGAGTTTGGACACTATATTAGAAAACATGATCAGATTTGTATTTCAAAAGCTGAAGGAGAGTTTTTCTTTTGTTTTCTTTTTTTGCTAAATGATCCACTTTTATTTTGTTCTACAACAGAAAATAATATCTTCTGTGCTTGAGGTTTGTAGAATGTTCCAACTGGTAAAGGATAACGGATCTGAAAGCACAGTGGCCCAATCACTGATCCCTGCAGTATACCTTTAGGCAAATGTAAAGAAAAAGATGAATTTGATGCATCTCTTAGCATTGTGAAATATCTCTTTGCTGAGTATCGGTAGAACTATTAGTGGCTGTTACACATTCCCACCAAAGCTGACATTATACCAGCAGACTTAAGGAGTAAGCTTTCTGCTCTTCTGAGCTTAGTCAGAACTCAAAGTGGAACAGAAATAGAGGGTACACACAATGCAATCCACTCTTTGAAAAGTGGCAAAATGGAGTCACTGAGTCATAACACACTGAGTAATATATTGCAACCCTTCTTCCCTAAAAGTATAGCTTAGATGCCAAGTACTTTCACCGAGCACACAAGTACCTGTAACCCAGACTCAGCCTCCATATTTCTATTTTAATCAATGTTAAACACAGTATCACGAAGATATCCTCATTTTGTTATTTATTAAATTTATTTTTTGAACATTTTATCATACTTAACAGACAGACTGTTTTTGATTTGCAGTTTTGAGCACTACCTGTTCATATTAAACTGGTTCATGGTAGTGTTACCTCTGACCATGAGTACACTTGCACCACCATGACAGGTGACTGGAAAAAGTATTAATCTAGGTGGCAGGAATTCTTTATGAATGACTGCATTTTGCTCATATGTAATACTTTAACTGGATGAGGAAACTGTCAGTTACTGTTTTTTTTCCTCAATGAACACTATAGATCATGCAGATATCAAGGTACATAATTAATTTTTACTCAAGATAAACTGAATGTACAAATTATGGAAAAACATCTGTCTGACTCAGACATTAAAATCAGTGCTTAAGAGAAATAGAAAAATAATTACAATATAAAAATAATGGGATTTACTATCAGGTAAAGTAACTATATACTGCATAACACATTAAGGAATTTTAACTCACACTGTTATCTGCAAAATAAAGTGCATCCTTTACAGCATGCAGAGCATCAAATATATTAACAGGGTAGGTATATAACTAGAAATGACTATTATGGATAACAAGTTGCTTGCCATATGGTAATGCAGTATTTTGGATTAAATTGCACGTTGCTATACTCTCCATAATGAATGGCTTGGGATAAATTCAAGCAGTTATTTAGTAATAAGCAGCATTCTAAAGTATATCTGTAAAGCAGTGCAGTATATTATGGATGATGTTGTACAGATGCAAACTTAAGATATGTTACCTTTCTAAAGTCTTACACTCTGACTCATTTTGTTTATTTAGAACACCATTTAATGTTCAACATTGTTTTTTACAATTTATAGTTTGATAGGTGCAAGTCTGCTGGTAAAATGCTGAGAATGTTTTTCACCTGGCACAACGATCTAAAATGCGATCTGAGGTGCTATTCATGCTGACTATTCCTTTTATTATTATCATGTTTAAATTCAATAGTATAATATTCAAAAGCTATCCCTGATTTGAGTCCTGAGCATTTGCAGCTCTGTCCTGATTCTGGCGATCAGAGGTTGAGAACTATGTTACAGCTGTAGTTTGGATATTTACATCAGAAAGCTGCAGATAGAAACTAGGGCAATTTTATTTCCATAGTGTTTGTGTTTTCACCACAATAACCATGCAGCTTGTATATTTAAATAAGGACATGGAGAGAAGCAGACTTCCTGCAAAGTTTTCCTGACAGTGATATTCTAGTAACATTGATGTTAATTTCTTGATGCTTGGGAATGCACTGTTTGGTGCCACAGTGATTCATCGTTTATCTAGTTTTTGACAAAGGCATGTTTCCATTTCTTAAGTAAAAATACCACGTGTGTATCGCCAGTCACTGAAACTTCTAGACAAGGAAATTTGTTAGTAGCTTTATCAACTCAAAAATGACATTCCCTCAACTAAAGAAGTTACACTGTTATTCCTGATGTTGGGAAATAATACTCCAGTTTCGGTCATCAGTCAAGTTATCTATATGACATACGTACATACATGCATAGTTACATCAATGTCATAATCTGACAACGGTATCACTGAATGGGAAAACCAGCTCACCAAAGTGGGGAGGGAAAGGGTATACCCTTGTCAGCTTTACAGAGTACACTGTTGTTGTAGCTCGTGGACTCTTCCATGCACTTAGGTTGAGGTTATACTGCATAATGAAGTCTGGATTTTTCTTTTTATTTTTGACAGCTGTTAGCAGATTATAACTTTGGTGCATCCATGTGAGCATGAGATAAGTTGAATAAGAGAATGCCATCCAAAAGTACTATCATTATTCGCAAATAATGCAAAATTTAGAAGACTGAAAACCTACTTCCATCATTACATATCTCTTATATGTATGGGCACAGTCCCTTTGTATCATTCTGAAGTGGGATCTGCTACAACATTCATTTACTGCAAGCAAAAATATTTAGTGAATCTCTAAAGTTCATTTTTGCTCAGTTGTTATGAAATAAAATAATTACCATTTTATGAGCAAACTTACAGTTGCAGCATTATCCTGTGTATAAGCGTACTCAATAAAACTCTAGCTGCAGATTTGGGTATAAGTATTTGGGTTTATTTTTAGCAAAAAGAGCTGAAAGCAACTTTTATCTGTTGATAAAATGTTGATGGGCAGGATTCACAAAGCCTCCGTGTAAGAGTTAACAAGTCTTACACGGAGGCTGCAGTTAAACGGTGTGACATCAGCATGCCATGCATATTCATGAGGGCATGCTGACTCGCACCCAAGGCTAACACGGGTGAGCCCTGCAAATGGACATGCCCCCCAGAAGAGTCACAGTCCCGAAAGGAAACCCCCACGAGCGAGTCTGCGGAAATGTCAACAAACACAACACCGCACATGCCCCCACAGACTATAAACCCAACTGAAATATAAAACGTAAAAATGAACAGTTAAATTTTTTTTTTAAATTTTAAAAATGTTTGCCCGTAATTGCGCTCATTTGCGCGGGTGTGCTCTTCCCTCAGCCACAGTTAGCAGTCAGTGGAAAAGCATACAAGATCTAAATAGACAAAGTAAGCCAAGAGGCAATAGCATAGTGGTAGAGACGTTGGCCAAAGAGGAGGCAGTCATGGTTCGAGCCCCAACAACATCATTTTTTATTTTCAGTGAAATAAGCATGAAACAATCCCCTGACATATATGTACATATATATATAACTATAATTTAGGTAAAATGTAATGAAATGGGCCATGTATTTTGAAGAAATGTGATACAATAAAGAAAAAAAAATTTTAGTAGTGCCCATAGCTGAGCTACTCTCCAACAAGCTGAGTATGACTGCCCGCAGGTGAGCATTGGTTTAACAGGTGTAATATGGGTGCCTGAAGTTGAGCAGGGCTTTAACATGCTGAAACTGTGTGCCCATAGCTGAGTTGAGCATAATATGCGTGCTCATGGCCAATAACACGTAAACCAGCGTAACCCGTTTGCGCGGATCTGCGCACCGCGCCAACCAGTTTACCGGCGGCAAAGTTGAGCAAGCTGTATCAAAACTGCCTTTACACAGACACACCTCCTAGCCTTTGTAGACAGACATAAAATAAAAAAAGCAATGGCCAAGCTCAAACCCAGGATACCATGCACCATAGTCAAAGTACTGAACCACTAAGCCATGACAGTTGTACTGAGAAATGCAGTATTAGCATATATATAGGAATGAATGGAAAGAGAAGCATGACAAAGCAGGTTTTGTGAAGCTGATACATTTCCAAACTGGCCAATCACAGATAAGTGCGGGAAAAATGGCATATATAAGCCCATAGGCGGGAATACACAGCATAACTGATTGTGGAACCTATTTGCAGTCAGGATGGCAGAGACGTGGGACCGGTTGGCACATGATCTCATCAGTGCCACAGGCATACCAAGGACTGGTGAACAGGTCCGACACAACCATGCGGACCTGAAGAGACGAAAGCAGGACCAACTGAACCGTTGGATCCAGGAGGCCCGGCAAATGCCCAATGCCCCACTACTGAGTAAGTGCCATGTAATTATGTATGTAAAAAATTAACCTAGCTGATATTATGGAGATGTATATTCCAATATTACTTCATTTATATCACAGCTGCAGGTGTGTGTTCTGCGAATCAGCGAGCCTACGCTGATAGGCTGTTGCGGTTGCGCCACCAGGCAGGTTAGTAATTATTTTCCTGTAATTGTTATACAATATAAGTGGGATAGCTTGTAAAAGAGTTCAGTGTAGTTACTTATTAATAAAGTGCAAATAACAGTGTAAGACAGATTCTGCTAGTACTGTGTGATTAGATAAGTGATGCAGCCTGTAATCCAGAAATAAAATGAAACAAGTCTGAAACAGAGATGTTCCACCTGTATTGTAATAGTAGATAACCTGCTGCAGGCTGAAAATAACTGCTAAACAAGCCAGGTACAACACGTGTGAAATACATCGACATTTAAAATCTGACATGACACAAGTGAGTCTATTGGAAAAGATTGTTGTAACCAAGTAAAACATGTTAATAAAGCCTAGAATTAAGTACCATCCTGAATTGTAAAAATAAAACCATTGACAGTGTGAGAAAGAGGTGTGAATCCACCAAGAAAGTTGTAATAACTCCTGAATAAAGTATACTGCAGTCAGTACATAATGAAATGAATGAGACAGGCACAACCAAAGAGTGAAATGTGTGTAATAAAGTACTGAAGCTGGAATGTCTGTCCTACAATTTGGATATGTTGCTGTACCCTTGTAATATGGAGATAGTATGGTTGTATGAAATACCAAACATCCACAGTTGCCCAGAGCCATATAAATCAAACGTAGCAGGATGCTGTAGCTGAACACAGCCAGATATGAATGTGTATGAATAAAAGTGCAATGTATAGTAATGTAGCAGTAACATTCCCATCACCAACATACCTAAGGTTACATACAGGAAACTGTAGTAAGACCTGTAGGGTATATATATATCTGCAGCTACTAGAAATGTACAGCATATGTATAGGTAGTTGAAGTTGTTAATGAAATATTTCTTCACCCTACCCTATATTCACAAATAATCCATTCCACATCAAATGGGTATGTGTATTCACAATTAATTCCTCTGGACATTTGTCCTGTTGGTTCATACTTATTTGCATGTACGTTAATGCATGTGCCCTGTTCACATATCCAAACCTGATGGCCTGTTGCCATCAATCAACCCTGCATGCTGTTGGATTGTGTACTGTTGTTCAAATTATGCATGTGTTATGCTTGCTGTCCAATGTTTGGAATTCATGGGTGTTTGGTTAATGGGAATACTGATGCATGCTGTTACAACTAATTTTGAATGGTATTGTTTGTTACTAACCCAAAATGTCATAAAATATTGCTAAACATAGGATGACAGGGAAGGTGGGTTCCAGCGGACCCACCTCTCCCACATCAGCTGGCGAGTGCCCCTGGCGCTAGTGCCCAGGCCGGACCTTCCTCCAGTGGCCCTGTGCCACCTTCAGGTGGAAGCACTGCAGGGGATGGGGCTCGTCCCCCCTCTGCAAGCGTGGCCGGAGGAGACTATCCACTCACCCTCCAAAGTGTCTGGTCTGTGGTGCGTAGCAAGATCAGGCATTCTGTGCTTGAACCCCTACGCTAGCTTGATGCTCGGGTGGCACAACTCACGGGTGTGCCTGCTGCCCATCCTACACAGCCCCCAGCACAGCCCTGTCCTGGGCTGTGAAGGCACAGTGGCAACTGCCCATGGGTGGGGATCTCAGTTCCACTGTTGCTGTCTGTGGGCTCATGGGCTCGCGATATCCAAACATCCGTCCCCGTCAATTGTGTTCCCCCCCACATGTGTCATACTCCACCCCTGTATGCGTCTTGTTTGTCTTGTCTGTTAACCTCCCCCACCTACCTCCCCAAATATACCTACTTCCTGCACCTGACATTCCACTCTCACCTGTAAAAAAAAAAAAAAAAGGGCACTCTGTTCCCGCAAAAAAATTACGCCCCATACATAGCTGCCCATTTTGCAGACATGTCTGCTGGACATGTGAACTGGTAATTACAATTGGCTGTACAACATATTTTGTTGTCCTCACCCCTCTCTCAGGGGTGAAAAGTTTCAAATTTCACACCAAATTACACACGTATGCACAGCTGTTACTGATAAAGAAATGAGCAGCTATGGGCCTTTCCTACACCCTTCCTGCAAATCCCGAGCTTGTTTTCCTACTGTCCTACCCTCTTTGTGCCCCCCTTTTCACCACTGTCCTATCTCTCCATTTTCTTTTCT